>NW_015505274.1:2309985-2349261 GCF_001515645.1 Sinocyclocheilus grahami
TGTGCAGCACATTTTATGGAGGACCGTTTCCTGATCCTGGTAGAGTAGACTACAATGCTGGCTGTTCTGACTCACAGACTGTAAGTAAGCTTTTTATATTTAAAGAGTTTTTATATTTTTTATATTTAATATTAGTTTTTTGGGCAGTGTAGAGTAGGGCTTGTTGTTTGTCATTTCTCTGATCACAAATGCAGACACAGTTTTATGTTTACGCGGCGCGATGCAACGCAACGCGTAAAAAGACAGTTTAAGTCATTATAATCCATAATTATGTCCCCACTGGATGCAACGAATGCCTCGTTTATAATGGGTTTTCATGTTTTTGAATCATCGCCTGACAGGGCATTGTCACAATATGGTGAGGGGCGTAACATTTCCGTCACATGCTTGAGGTATTCGGCCAATCACAACGCACTGGATAGCTGGCCAATCACAGCACACCTTGCTTTTCAGACCGATGAGCTTTGTAAAAATGTACGTGTTTCAGAAAGGCGGGGCAGAGGACAAACAATAATGTACAGTATGTGGAAAATGTTTTTTGAACCTTAAACTGCATAAACACATTTCATTACACTAAATACACAAAATAATGTGCTTTTTTAGCAACATCATATGACCCCTTTAAATCTTTTTGAAGAAGGTATATTAGGCATTTAGTGTTTTATGCATTATAACTAGACAGATATTGCTTTAATCTCATTTACAATGCCACTCTCAGCCAGCCTGTCGCCTTATCATCGACTGCAGCCTCAGTTCATGTGTGCCTGCCAGTCACAGCAGTGAAACCTGACCATTCACATGCTTCCCAGGAACAACAGATACTGACCAGGATCACTCTTATGCACTGATATGAATCTCACACAAACTTGTCCAGCCATATTTATTTAATTTTAATAATTTATAATTTATGCATTTAGCAGACACTTTTATCCAAAGTGACTTACAGTGCATTCAGGCTATACATATTTCACCCCAAAACACTAACCCTAAAATAAAAGGCATTATATTTTGCATGAAAAGAAAATGAATCCAATTTCTGTACCATTGTAACATTAATGGAATTAAGCACATTTATCAAATGATTATTATAATTTAAATTTTTCGTACTGCAATACAGTATAATTTTTTTCAACATTAAGGACAGTACAACAAAATACTACATTGATGTATAAATACTTAGCAATTTTAACGATTTAGTTATATATAGCAAAATAGATTTGAGTTATATAACCCAGGCATTTTCACCCTCTTAGGTCATCTGCTGATTGAGAACTTCGTTCATTGTAACAAGACAATATGAAAGTCACAAGGAAAGCAGCAGTCTTTTCTTGAACAGTTCACCGAGGCATGTCAAATTTTCATTGGACACAGAAATGGTAAAATTCTGAAGTAAACAATACAGGTTGTGTTTATTTGACATAAATTAACATACAAGTACAGACAGAGTGTGAAAGGACATGCTCAACAAAATGTTTTGATAATAGTCGGCTACATGTTCTGGACACGTTTCACACTAGATATGCGTTTATATATAAGATAACAGTATGGCACAATACAACAGAAGTATCAAAAATGATACTAAAAGTATTTTCCCACACACACAAAAAGCGTAGTGCTTTTTAAAGCCCCCATAAGCAGAGTACACAATTTTGGTCAAGTGTGTTTGTGTTTGAGCATTCACACTGCAAGTGCAACTGTATAAAGAGTGGTGCTTCACTATGTCTTATTACAGAGTCGACTCATGAACTTACTATTGAATTAAATTAATGCTTAAGGCATGAAATGAAGCAACAAACTATAACTCTGCATTCTGAAAGACCTACAGCAGATGAAATCTGTCTGCATACTCTAAAAACAAACCGGACACATCATTTCCATGACCTAATACTACAAGTGCACTTTTGTCAGTTTAGTTTTTTTTAAGGCAGGCAGAATTTGGTCTGACTTCTTTTCCCCCTGGAATGTTTTCCTCAAATTGACTTGTTACATAAATACCAGACGGTATTTTCAGCGTGACGATATGACTGCCAACTCAGTTCACATTAAACAATTTCAGCTCTGCAAAGCATTTTGTCTTTCTCAAGTATTTTTATAACTTACTGTGCCCATTAAAAGTAATTTGTTGGAGCAAATCATCATTGACTTTATTGACATGACAATGTAAACTTCTAGTAGCCCACAAGAATAACATTCAATAGGCCTTGTCTGAAAAATGGACAAAAACAAGTGACAGTGCATTAAATTACACATGCAAAACCTTCAATGAAATACAAGCGCGCAGTGAGTCTTGCTAAAGCGTCTAGATTTCACACCCAAGCTAAAAATACTGCACTACATATAGGCCTAGTACGAGCGATACGTCTGTAACTGCTTTAAAATGAATCCTTTTTTGGGACGACAATTCTGCAGGCTGAGAGATTACAGTATTATAGATTCACTATTAAACACAGACAAACTACTGTATATGTGGTGCATCGCATTTTTTATTATTTTTTTTACTTAAAGGGAAATGAACATTCAGTCATCATGTACTCACCCTCACTTGAACCGTTATCACTTGCTTACTTCTGCTAAACAGTGACTGATGTGCTGTTTTCATACAGTGAAAATCAACAAAGTCCATTGCTGTTTTGAACACCACTGGCGTTCACTGTATGGACAAAAGCAATTCAAAATATCTGCTTTTGTGCTGAAGAAAGCAAGTCTTGCAGGTCTGGAACGACATGAGGGTGAGTAAATGATAATAAAATGTTCCATTTTTGGGTGAACTATCACTTTAAACTGAAGCTCAAACATACATGTATATTATAAGAGCTGGAAATTGCAGTTAAAGATACTCTGGCAGCTCTGATTTATAATGGATCCAAGACCAACTAATTTGGTCTCATTATCTGTGGCACACTTATCGATCCAGGATGGCACCGCAAAAGGAAGAGAAACCGGCAAATGATATTAAAGCAAGCCACTCCATGACATCCATTTTTGTGTATTTAGAAACATGGAAAAAGAAAATTGCACTTAAAAACACGTCCAAATGACCTACAGCCTAAAGAAATACAAAATAAATAGCCCTTGCGGTTGAAATTTTGTAAACGTGCGCCGTTTTTTGCTGTAAAGCCTCCTCAATTTCTACAAGAGTAATCCTTCCACCAGGTAACAGGCATTTCCTCTCAGAATAAAACAGAAAATAAGCCCAAAAGACTCAAGAAGGAGTTTTAATGTGCTTGAAAGCTTGAAGAGTCAACAAAGAGCATCCCTGGATCTCACACCGCCTGCAGGCCTCGCTCATGGCCGTCCAGCTGCACCTTGATTTTGTGCAGTTCCTCGATTTCCTGATGGTGCCGCTCTGTTTTGTGTCGCACTAGCGAGCGGTAGAAGTGAATGGTGAACACCACAAAGATCAATCCGACCGGCACCATGATGATGGTGGAGGCCAAGGCCGCCTGCCAGCCGCTGTGGCCGGGCTGAACCGTAGACGGGCTGCTGTTCTGCTTGAGGGCTGACGCGGATTGCGCCCCAGAGTCAACCGGCAAGAACTTTATCCAGCAGAGGAGCACCACCTCTGCCAGGAACAAAAGGATCCCCAGAGCGGTGGAAAAGCCCCAGGCTAGCTCAATATAGAGGTGCATCCTCTCGTGGGGAGACTCGGAGACGGAGTTGAGATTGTGGATGTTGCTGACGGCTTCCACATTGGGCAGGATGCAGGTGCTGATGAGGAGGGCGAACAGGTGGACTGCCACCAGCACTGTAGTACATACACTAAAGGCAATGAGCAGGAACCGTGGGTAGTTATACTGCATCTCCAGCTGCACCTCCACCATGGCCACCTGGTCACAACCACATTATAAATAATAATGAAAATGTAACTGGTAATATTACATGTGAACCAAATGGGCTCAACTAACAGTAGGGTTCCTGAAGTAAAAATCCCATTAATTTTGTCCACAGAGAATTTTTTTTATGACAATGTAAAAAGGTAGATCTACCTTGAGCTCTGAAGTTGTTAAAGAATGATAAATACTACCATTTTTTTAAATAAACAATTTTATTCAGCAAGGATTGATTAAACTGATCAAAAGTGAAAGTAAAAAACTGTTACAAAAGGTGAGTTTTTTTAAATATATAATAACAAACATAAAAGCTGTTCTTTTAAACTTTCTATTCATCAAATAATCCTGAAAAAAAGTATCATGTCCCCCCCCCCAAAAAAAAAAATTCAGCAGCACAACAGTTTTCAACATTGATAATAATAGGAAATGCTTTTTGAGCGAATCAGCATATTACAATGATTTCTGAAGAATCATGTGACACTGAAGACTTCAGTAATGATGCTGAAAATTCAGCTTTGACATCAGGAATAAATTACATTTTATTTCACAATAATAATTTCACTATGTCTAATCAAATAAATCTAATAAATGCAGACTTGGTGAACATACAAGACTTCAAAAACATTTTTAAAAAGTCAGCGTCATTTTTAAAATAAATAAAGTGTTTATTTGCACAATACCCAACAAAAACTACTACACTACCCATAGCCCCGAATAAAAACCCACCAATTAGAGATGTTGTTGTTACAATGGAAATTGAGCTCAACAGCTACTGCCCACTCCCATGAATCACTGCAAACACTGCAGTCGGCCTACACTCTTGTTTATGTCTGAATAATGTGCGATAAACTAAAAATAAATTGTTTTATACTTCAGTAAATAACCATAAATCACTTATTACGGATTCTGTTGAGTCCTATAATAAAAGTGATAGAATTATTCCAGTATTTTGTTTGCTTCAAATCAAAGTTTGTTCTGTTACGATTCATCTCAGAGTGGGTTGCTTTCATAACCCTTTACTGAAGAATGTTTGAAATCCCTACGGAGAGCATGAATGTGAAAAATACTTCCGGTCAAGTGAGTGGTCACTGTTATCTAGGCCAAAAGTGGTTAGCAATACAAAGTTGCACCGGACAATGATTCAAGACAATCTTATCTCCAAGCCATCTGATGCTTCTAAGAATTTCAACAAGCCACACCCTTTGTTTGACCTATAGCAACTGTTTCCTGATACATTCACTGAAATATAATCCACAAAAGTGTGTGGCCAAGAGTCACATACATTTGTCAGCTCACACTTATCACAGAATGTAATATACTCACCATGGCAAAACCAGACAGCAGGGCTGAGGTTCGGCTGGAGGCTTTGAGCTTGGCCCTGCTGAGGTAGAGTTTCCTCCATGAGAGAGCCTGGACCGAGTGGTGGTTAGAGGTGACCAACTCCAGATAGCTGCGGCGAACCCAGTCCCTGTAGTCCATCCCGCCACTTTCCTGCAGCCGGTCTGAGCCCCCGGGCGTGGGGGAGCCCATCGGCACATTGAGCTCACTGCTCATAGTAACTGTGTTTGCAAACATAATATTCACTTTTATGTTTAATATAAGTGCGGTGCAGCCTTTTGTGACTTGACTGTGTGAGGCTTCCAGTGTCAGTCACTTCTAGTTATTTTAGTTGTACAATAACAGTGTTATGCGGCTTGATATTGCAAAATGGTATTTGTTATCATATTAATGTATTATCCTAATGATAAACATTCTGCATTGTAGTGCATATAGTTTTACAGCTTACTGCACTCTGTTAGTTAACTAGAGCGGATAATGAATTGTAAGTCTCACACATTCACCAAAAATTGTTTATGTCTGCATTGAAATATAAGAATGTAAAAATGAGGATGTAAAAATAAGTACTCTTACATTTCACAACAAGTACCAAAAAGGGACCAGATAGAGAGGTGTGATGTTTTTATGTTTTTTGGGATCTGTATATCATGATAATTCCATTGTATTCTTTTTTTAGAATCTTGTACATACCATGGTATATGAATATGTCAATGATTCAGTGGCATGGTATTACTATCCGTTACAGAAGATCTAGACGTGATATCAAATGGTAGAAATTACTTTATAAATCTGAAACATACCTGATTGGCCTTGCCCTGCTTTAGGACTGGTTTTCATCACACATCTCTGGTTAAATAGAAAATTAATATGTCAAGTAATTAGAAATTACAACTAACAGTTAGAATTAATAAATGCTGAGAATGAGCAAAGATAAATAGTATGTTAAAAATAGCATAACTGAAATTGAAATACATGTGTGTTCTGCTTGTCTTTGGGCTCTATGGTGCTGTACGCATTCACAATACACGGTCGATCTTCAAAATCGTTATATAAACAAGAATATATATATATTTAACTGTACCAATGATATTTCCATAATATTTTAGATATGCCCTGTTTCTCAAGTCAGAGCATACAGTGGAGCCACAATACATTTCATATGCTTTCCACATTCCTACAACAGCGTGTGATTAGTTATAAATATGAATGTAGCTGCTGTGTTTGTTATTTAAACATGCAGTAAATGAGCACCACATCAGACGCCAGTGACCAAAATAAAACTGCATGGGGAAAAAGGGGTTATTAGTGAACAGCCGCTGTCTAAACAAGGTGTGTTTCTGTGAGGTCGACTTATTAACTTGCAAATCGGAGCACAATGAACGCCAGGCCACAGATGTGTTTTCAGCACACACAACTTCCCTTCCTAACCACCAGCAGTGACTGAAGCACACAATAAGAAAGCATCGCCGATCACACATGCACTGTACTGAAGTCTTCTTTGCGCTCGCATTCAACTCACCTTTGCTGCCAGTCACTCTCTGTGCTCACATCCACATGACGGCCGACAGAAAGGGGATCTGCGAGAGAAAAGGACGTTGACCGCTCTAGTCTTTTCCGCTCTGGCGAGGTCCGATTCCTCAGCGAATCGTTCTTAAGAGTCGGATCTTTAAAATGTATCGGTTGAACAAAACAGGTTCACGAATGGTTTGTTCACGATTTGGACAGAATCAGTCTGCGCGGTTCTCGAGTCACCAGTTCACTGAGAACCGCCTCAAATATGACTCATAACTATAAACTCAAAGCCAAATTATATATAATAAAATATCTGCTACAATATAATACAAAATCTACTGGAACTACGCCGATGATATAACTACACTTTTCCTCAACCCATATAAAAAACGGGTTTAATAAATATCGATGTAAATGAATTTTACTTAATGTAAATACAAATTATATTTAGGCTCTTATGACTTTTTGAGCTGAAGCTTGGCTGCATGGACACATGAAATACCATTATTTTACCAACTTAATTGATAAAAACATATTAAACAGCAAATGTGTTCATGTACATGACTTTATTTCAAAGTTTAGAGCATGTAACATGCCACTCAAGGATGTCGGGGACCATGTGAGGACGTAATTGCGTGCTTGAGATAAAATAATCACTGAATCAGTTGAACCGGTTCTTTGAATAAAATCATTCGAAAGAACCGGTTCGCGGTTTTGAATCGGGCTTCTGTAGCTGTCACGTGGTCTCCCCTGTGCGCTCTGCATGCATCACGTGATCTGGGCGTCGCAATTTATGCTTTTAAATGAACTTAATTTTAGTTAAAGCATTTTTTCATGCCATTTTATGTCCTCTCTTCAAGTTAATTCTATAAAGTCGGGGTTTTCCCCCAAAGGCATGTCAATCAATCCAGAACGCAAAATGAGTGACAGGCAGAAAGCGTCCTCTGATTGGCCAGTTTAATAGTGGGCCGGCCCCCTTACTCCTCCTTTTTCTGTTCACAGATGCTTTGTTCGAAATGCAATACTCTTACTATTTCTGCAGTATCCAGTATGTATAATATGCATAGTATGCAAACTTTTTTTATGCATGGAATACCTGGATGACCTACTATATTTGCAATCTGCTAAATACACACTGAAATCAGTACAGCAGCTGTGTTTAGAATGACATACTACCATACAACTCTTACTATATTGCAGTATGCAATGAATCTGTACTGTATAAATCGCTATAGCTATAAAGGTGACGTCATTTGACTTGATTCTATTATGTACTACAGATTGTTTCAAAGATATTAAATAATAATATTGCTGTAATATCATTTCTGTCAGGACCACTATAGTCAAAATGATAGATACTTAGAATAAAGTTTGGTTTGGCGGTATGGTTCTGTTCTGGGCAAAGGCCTCCCTGCCCATCCATGCAGCCTGTCTTGAATGAGCAGGGAGAGCAGCAATAATAACCCCCCTAGGGTTAACAGAACAGAACAAGGCAGATATCATTAATGTACTTAATGATATTTAAGTGTAACACTTTATTCAAGATAAAGGAGTCTGATTAGCAAGGAATATCAGAAAGCCAAGTCCTGATTGTGGGGAAAGGAGGAGCTGGGGATGGAGGAGGGTAATTTGCTCCGAAGCAAGCTGAAAAGCTGCTGAACAATACTGAATAGAGCTTATATAGGAATGCCGCGATAGGTGTCGTATTCCTATAGGTAGATGTGATCAGCTGAGAATTGACTCACGTGACCTGCCAGAACTAACGCTAATGCTTAATATATAAATAACATAAAATATGTAAAAACAAATATTTAAATTATGCAAACAAAATTCGAGTTTGAATTCCAAGTTCGAATCCGCCTTTTGCCAAACTCGTTCGTCTCTTTTTCCCATCACATATCAGATCGCAAAGGCATTTATTTTCAATAAAAATAAGGGAATAATAATTCAGTGTTATTGATATGGTTAGCGATTGGTGCTGGGAGGGCTTCATTGTCCCAATAAGGCGGCATCCATTTAATAATATTAATAAATATGACAATTTTCACTCAATATGTCATTGCATACTGTTTTATAATGTACCGCAGTACTTAAGTATAAATATCTGCCACCTAACTACTATTTATAGCCTACTGCTAAAAAAAAAATACTGCCAAAATGTCACAATATGAACAGCATATTAAATTAAAACCAACAGAGAAAGGAAGGAAATCAAGAAAAAAAACACAAATGTTCTCATCCAAAATTTTATAATGCCCAAAAAGCTGTGTATTTGGCGACTATGTAATGCAAACTCAACAAAACTATGTAATGGAAAAAAAGAAAAAACAAAATGATCCCATCCTTGATATCATTTTGAGTGCGTCATGCCACAGTTTGGCCTTTTATATAAACAAAGAAAAATGTTAATATGTGCATGTTAGTCATTCTAAATTATCCAAAACCTACTGTACATCATTCATTACACTAACTCATCAGTATGTCCATATCGTTTAAAGTCAAAGTTAATACTCAGATTCCACCAGTAGGGGGCAACAAATCCGCAGCTCTTGAGAAAAGATAATGAGCAGAAAACAGGAGGCGGCTCCTTTTCTTGAAAGTCATTTCAAAAGGAGAGAAAAGAAAACACAGGCACAACATTACAAGAAAAAATGTTACAGATTACTTGCACTATGTATTGTGACCTCCTCCAGCAGTTCAATTAGTAATTCAATAGAACTTTTTTCATTTGGGGAAAATTTCAAATTCAGGTAAACAAATCTCGTGGCCTCTCAGTCTCAAACATATTGGCATCCTTTTAGAAAATGAACTGAACAAAATCGATCAAGAGACCAAATGTGCAGGTGGGCAGAGTGTAAAAACATCCATTCAAATATGAACATCTCTAGAACACTGTTTGCTGGAGAGAAAACAAAACAAAACTATCATTTATATTTTAGCGCTGTGCTATAACCCTAAGAGCCTTTTTTAGCAAACCATTTCAAGCATGAAATCTACAACAAACTCTTAAACTCATATGGTTAATGTAAAATGTCAAAACTCAAGACAGGTGTGAAGTAAGACCGACAACATTTTCAGAATCAGTCTTTTTCGTAAGGCAGTCGACCTCTTTTCAGAGTTCATAGAAGATTTCTGCATTCACCGTTGGAGTGAACACTGCATCTCCAAAGAGTTCAAACAATTCTCTCGCATTTCTGAAGAAAAGCAGGATATGGCTGTCTGGAGAGTGTCTTCTGCAAGCGTCTGGAGTGTAAGGACTCGTCCCACTGGTGACGATGGACAGTAACACGCTGGATTTTAATCATGAAATCACTTTGCAATCTTAAGGCTGAGAGTTTGACAGAAATCACAGTGCACTACACAAACACAACGCAGTGCGAATGCCAAGCATGACACCCATAATCTGCAGAAAACGCAGTGATACTGATGCAGTGACAGGCAATATGAGTGAAAGGACAACTGTTTAACATCTTGGCTTTGGTTCCTCTTCGAGCCTTAAAATCTTCAACATGGTGACTGACCCACAAGCTCTACAAATAGACTACGACATCAAACTCTGAAGCTCTCTCCTTTGCCATCAATGTGCCGAAGACGCAGGTAGACGTCTGTGCCGATGCCCTGCATCGACTGGATGGCCAAGGAACCTCCCAAGTATTCAGCGTACGCTCGGGACGTAGGCAGACCAAAGCCAAACCTGGAGGAGAAAACAAGTGGCATCACTGAGATGCTCTTCAATCCCATTAAACGTCACAACAGCGCATCCTAATGTATCAAAATCCTCAAATAAACCTTCAACTATGCCAAATAACTTGATAAACAACTCCAAGCAGGAAAACAAATGATTTTCATTAGAAAAAGGACTGCCAGTTGCCATCTGGTCTTCTGTAATTGTGAATCGAGACCGCTCATGGTGAGGAGTGCCGGCTTGACACTTTAGACTTACTGATCCAGATCAAACTGGTTCAATCTGGATCATGTAGAGCAGACCACTTTAGCTACTCTACTGATCTTGCAAGAATGCACAGAATCTTCAGCTGCTGCATGTGGACAAGACATAAATATTTACTTCTGAAGAGGTGAAAAGCATGTTATAATTGAAAAAAAGAGACATGATCCCAAGCAGTCCCTCAATAATTTATATAAAAACCCAACTTTTGCACTAATCATTTGAAGCAGCTTTTAATTTGAGCTTGTGCACATTTTTCTATAGGTCTAGCTCTTCTTACCCATGCATGGGTCCAGACTGGGGGCCGCTGTTGGTTATGTTGTTGAAAAGGTTGCTCATGCGGGGATCCTGTGCGCTCTGTTCAGCTGTGCTGAAGTGGTAATGCATCACCTGGTCCAGAATGCTGTGAGGAATACCACCGCCACGGTCTGAGATCCTGCAAAATGATACGAACACCACTCTGCTGCTTTAGGCCAATCAGTTTCATTTATTTGTACAATGCATATACATTATTTGCAAAAATCGTTTTAAGCTTTGGCTCCTCAAACTATTTCTATGAAAATTATCATCTGATTCTCAACCAGTTTGAAAATCAGCCTGAATGGCCAAGTGGATGTGAATTCATTACGGAGTTAACTCACCCCCTCAAGCATGTGAATTAAAATCAGTTTGAAATAATCAGCGATTGAGCATTTCAGGGTCCATTCAGTGTGGTTAAGTGAAAGGTGAACATTCGTGTCAGCCCCCATCATTTATACTTATTTAGTGTTTACGGTCTAAAGTGAAGGTAACTGCTGTTATTAAAAAATTCCCAATCAAAATGTATTACTAACAAAAACATGTTTTTACTACTTCAGTGTTATCTATATTTTTGAAGCGAAGTCAAAATGAACAAACTTGATGAGACTTACATATACTGTATATTATTACATATACAGTGGGTATAGAAAAGAATCACACCCTTTTAAAATGAGCACATTTTGTTGCTTTGCAGCCTGAAATAAAGACGGACATAGTTTTTGTTTTATCCAGCTGTATTTACTCAGTAAACTTATAACATTCAAGTGAAAGATATAACACCAACATGTCAGGAAAAAAATAAAAAATAACAACCCAGAATCACGGAGTTGGAAAAAGTATCACCCCCTTGTGTCAGTATTTTGTTGAACCACCTTTTGCTTTAATTACAACCTTCAGTCTTTTGGGATACGTCTCTACTAACTTTGCAATATTTGCGCCGGTGGAGGCGAGGTTAAGCCTCAGCGTTGTGGAGAGCGTGTGGCTGGTCGAGCAGAGCTGCTCGAGTCAATCCCATTAAACGTCACAACAGCGCATCCTAATGTATCAAAATCCTCAAATAAACCTTCAACTATGCCAAATAACTTGATAAACAACTCCAAGCAGGAAAACAAATGATTTTCATTAGAAAAAGGACTGCCAGTTGCCATCTGGTCTTCTGTAATTGTGAATCGAGACCGCTCATGGTGAGGAGTGCCGGCTTGACACTTTAGACTTACTGATCCAGATCAAACTGGTTCAATCTGGATCATGTAGAGCAGACCACTTTAGCTACTCTACTGATCTTGCAAGAATGCACAGAATCTTCAGCTGCTGCATGTGGACAAGACATAAATATTTACTTCTGAAGAGGTGAAAAGCATGTTATAATTGAAAAAAAGAGACATGATCCCAAGCAGTCCCTCAATAATTTATATAAAAACCCAACTTTTGCACTAATCATTTGAAGCAGCTTTTAATTTGAGCTTGTGCACATTTTTCTATAGGTCTAGCTCTTCTTACCCATGCATGGGTCCAGACTGGGGGCCGCTGTTGGTTATGTTGTTGAAAAGGTTGCTCATGCGGGGATCCTGTGCGCTCTGTTCAGCTGTGCTGAAGTGGTAATGCATCACCTGGTCCAGAATGCTGTGAGGAATACCACCGCCACGGTCTGAGATCCTGCAAAATGATACGAACACCACTCTGCTGCTTTAGGCCAATCAGTTTCATTTATTTGTACAATGCATATACATTATTTGCAAAAATCGTTTTAAGCTTTGGCTCCTCAAACTATTTCTATGAAAATTATCATCTGATTCTCAACCAGTTTGAAAATCAGCCTGAATGGCCAAGTGGATGTGAATTCATTACGGAGTTAACTCACCCCCTCAAGCATGTGAATTAAAATCAGTTTGAAATAATCAGCGATTGAGCATTTCAGGGTCCATTCAGTGTGGTTAAGTGAAAGGTGAACATTCGTGTCAGCCCCCATCATTTATACTTATTTAGTGTTTACGGTCTAAAGTGAAGGTAACTGCTGTTATTAAAAAATTCCCAATCAAAATGTATTACTAACAAAAACATGTTTTTACTACTTCAGTGTTATCTATATTTTTGAAGCGAAGTCAAAATGATGAACAAACTTGATGAGACTTACATATACTGTATATTATTACATATACAGTGGGTATAGAAAAGAATCACACCCTTTTAAAATGAGCACATTTTGTTGCTTTGCAGCCTGAAATAAAGACGGACATAGTTTTTGTTTTATCCAGCTGTATTTACTCAGTAAACTTATAACATTCAAGTGAAAGATATAACACCAACATGTCAGGAAAAAAATAAAAAATAACAACCCAGAATCACGGAGTTGGAAAAAGTATCACCCCCAAATAAACCTTCAACTATGCCAAATAACTTGATAAACAACTCCAAGCAGGAAAACAAATGATTTTCATTAGAAAAAGGACTGCCAGTTGCCATCTGGTCTTCTGTAATTGTGAATCGAGACCGCTCATGGTGAGGAGTGCCGGCTTGACACTTTAGACTTACTGATCCAGATCAAACTGGTTCAATCTGGATCATGTAGAGCAGACCACTTTAGCTACTCTACTGATCTTGCAAGAATGCACAGAATCTTCAGCTGCTGCATGTGGACAAGACATAAATATTTACTTCTGAAGAGGTGAAAAGCATGTTATAATTGAAAAAAAGAGACATGATCCCAAGCAGTCCCTCAATAATTTATATAAAAACCCAACTTTTGCACTAATCATTTGAAGCAGCTTTTAATTTGAGCTTGTGCACATTTTTCTATAGGTCTAGCTCTTCTTACCCATGCATGGGTCCAGACTGGGGGCCGCTGTTGGTTATGTTGTTGAAAAGGTTGCTCATGCGGGGATCCTGTGCGCTCTGTTCAGCTGTGCTGAAGTGGTAATGCATCACCTGGTCCAGAATGCTGTGAGGAATACCACCGCCACGGTCTGAGATCCTGCAAAATGATACGAACACCACTCTGCTGCTTTAGGCCAATCAGTTTCATTTATTTGTACAATGCATATACATTATTTGCAAAAATCGTTTTAAGCTTTGGCTCCTCAAACTATTTCTATGAAAATTATCATCTGATTCTCAACCAGTTTGAAAATCAGCCTGAATGGCCAAGTGGATGTGAATTCATTACGGAGTTAACTCACCCCCTCAAGCATGTGAATTAAAATCAGTTTGAAATAATCAGCGATTGAGCATTTCAGGGTCCATTCAGTGTGGTTAAGTGAAAGGTGAACATTCGTGTCAGCCCCCATCATTTATACTTATTTAGTGTTTACGGTCTAAAGTGAAGGTAACTGCTGTTATTAAAAAATTCCCAATCAAAATGTATTACTAACAAAAACATGTTTTTACTACTTCAGTGTTATCTATATTTTTGAAGCGAAGTCAAAATGATGAACAAACTTGATGAGACTTACATATACTGTATATTATTACATATACAGTGGGTATAGAAAAGAATCACACCCTTTTAAAATGAGCACATTTTGTTGCTTTGCAGCCTGAAATAAAGACGGACATATTTTTTGTTTTATCCAGCTGTATTTACTCAGTAAACTTATAACATTCAAGTGAAAGATATAACACCAACATGTCAGGAAAAAAATAAAAAATAACAACCCAGAATCACGGAGTTGGAAAAAGTATCACCCCCTTGTGTCAGTATTTTGTTGAACCACCTTTTGCTTTAATTACAACCTTCAGTCTTTTGGGATACGTCTCTACTAACTTTGCAATATTTGCGCCGGTGGAGGCGAGGTTAAGCCTCAGCGTTGTGGAGAGCGTGTGGCTGGTCGAGCAGAGCTGCTCAAGTTCAGATCAATTTGATGGGGACTGTCTGCAGTCTTCAAGTCATTCCACAGATTTTCAATGGGGTTTAAGTCTGGGCTCTGACTGGGCCACGCAGGACATTCACCTTTTTCTCCTTCAACCACTGTGTGCTTTGGGTCATTGTCATGTTGGAATGTAAACCTTCTTCCCATTGACAACTTTCTGGAAGAGGACAGCAGATTTTCCTCAAGAATTTGACAGTATTTTGCCACATCCATTCTTCCTTCTATCCTGACAAGTGCTCCAGTCCCTGCGGCAGAGAAACACCCCAGAACAAGATTTTACCACCTCCATGCTTTACTGTAGGAACTGTGTTATTTGGATGGTGAACTGTATTGGATTTCTGCCAGACATTTCGTTTGGTGTTGAGGCCAAATACTTCAACTTTAGAATTTTGCCTCCGAATCCTCAAGGTTTGTTTCGGCAAAGCTCAGTCGTGACTGCATGTGGCTTTTATCTTGCATCCCTCCCATACAAGACACATTTGTGGAGAATTTGTGATATTGTTGTCACATGCACACAATGACCACTCTATTTGTCATAAATTCCTGCAACTGCTTCAGAGTTGCTGTAGGCCTCTTGGTCGCCTCTCTGACCAGTTTCCTCCTGGCTCTTTCACCCAGTTTGGAGCAACGTCCTGATCCAGGGAGGGTCTGTGTTTTACCAAATACCTTCCACTTTTTAATAATAGGCTTCATTGTGCTTCTAGGCACAATAACGCCTTTAAAAAAAATTTGTATCCATCTTCTGACTTGTGCCTGTCCACAACTTTATCCCGGAGATCTTCTGACGGTGCCTTGCCACTCATAGTTGATTGTTTGCTTCAGCTGCACTACCAAGGACTGAAATGCTCCAGGAAAGCTCTTTTCATGCTGAGCTCATCAAAATGACCACAGCTGATCACAGCTGAAAGTCAAATGGCTTTGTGTGCCATTGAGAAGGTGATTAGCTACAACTGATTGAGTTTGCAAGTCATTTTTAAGGGCAGGTCACACTGCACTTTTCATTCCATTGACTTCCTTTCATACGCATGCGAATGCATCAGACTGGAAACGCAAGCTTGTGTGAAAAGTTTCGCATTTCTCTGCATTCCAACGTTCAAGCTTGGTGAACTCTGACCTGCGAATTCGCATCATGTGAAACCGTGTGACCAACAGCAGATGGATACGTTACAGCATGACCTCGTAGCTGAATTAAAAGAACATGAATTTAAAACTGCAGTAAAGTGTAATAGATTGTATATTTATTAGTTTTTGTTATGTGTTAAAATTACGTTTTTAAAAAGTCGCTGCAGAGTGTGACATCATATCACGACCGTTGCAACGTATGAAGAAATTTTGCACACTCAAAGTCTAGTGTGACCACGGCTTTTGGAGAGGGTGATCCTTTTTCTGACTCGGTTATTCTGTTTTTTTTCCCTGACATGTTGGTGTTATATCTTTCACTTGAATGTTATAATTAATTACAGCTGGATAAAACAAAAACTAATGTCTGTCTTAATGTTATTCTGCAAAGCAACAAAATGTGATTATTTTAAAGGGCCATTATTTCTATACCCACCAGGGTTTCTGCAGGTTTCACCAAGTCAAATTTAAGACTTTTAAAGACCTTTTTAAGACCATTAAGAATTCAATTTAAGACCTATATCACGACATGAAAAACACACACACAAAAAAAGGAAAATGCAGAATCACAAAATTCCTGGCAAAGTAAACTTATTCAAATTGAACCGTACTGAAGACAGGTTAGATGCATTGTTGAACTACAGAACTTGGCGTGAGTCTGCAGATGTGTGTGTGCTACATTAATCTCAGCTCTTCCCCCTTGGCCAGAATCTCCTCCTCAATGTTCTTGAGCTCAAAGCATTTGACTTGGTTATTAGCTCAGCCATCTTACTGCCAGCCTTGCCCTCAGCCTCTTCTGCAAATTTTTCTGCATCTCTGGAAAGACTTTCAGTGACTGTTTGTATAGTGTTCCTCTTTTTTTTAGTTCCTCCAAGTAGTCCTCTTTAAATACGTTGTTAGCAACTGGACTTAACCAAGCCCTAAATTCTGTTTTTTCAAGCCAAGTATCGCTAAACTTGCACTTCCCCATAGCTGAAAAGTAAAATCCGTTTTACGTCTGTGGTACAATCCGAGAGAAACTCGCGCCAATAACAGAAAGCTGATTGGCTGTTGCATGTTGGTCTCATTTGTAGTCGTAATACAGCGAATTATATTTAAAGAACTACAACACCATGGAAACAAACAACAACAAAAAACATTCTAAAGTGCTGCAGGAGCATTGAAATGAGCATTAGAGGTAGCGCTACATGGACATCGGAAAATTAAGACATGTTTAAAATGATTTAAGACCTAGAACAGCGAATTTAAGACTTTTTAAGGCCTACAATTTTGCTTTTTAAACAGCGAATTTAAGACTTTTTAAGGCCTACAATTTTGCTTTTTAAATTGTAGACTTTTTAAGACCCCGCGGAAACCCTGTACACTACTATTCAAAAGTTTGAGGTCAAAGATTTTAATGTTTCTGAAATTTAAGTCTAATTTTTGACAAGGCTGCATTTATTTGTTCAAAATAAAATGGTAAAAACTGTTATATTGTGAATACGGTTACAATTTAAAATAAGTGTTTTCTATTATTCATTCCTGTGATAATAATTCTGAATTTTCAGCATCATTACTCCAGTCTTCAGTCTCACGTGATCCTTCAGAAATCATTCTAATATTATGATTTGTTGCTCAAGAAACATTTTTCTAATTTTATAAAAAGTTACAAACAGTTGTGCTGTCTAATATTTTTGTGCAAACCATGCTAGTTTTTTGCAGGATTCTTTGATGAATAGAAATGTCGAAAGAACAGCATTTTTTAGAAATAGTAAAGACACTTATAATGTTATAAACGATCACGGTAACGCTTGATCAATTTAATGAGTATTTGTTGAATAAAAATTAGTGCTGTTAAAATTAACTAATTAATTGCACATTTATTTCTGAAATTAATTGCGATTAATCCCAACTAACATTAAAGTTTTTAAATATACTTTTATATTGCAATAATTTCACATTCAATCTTTAATGTAGAAACAACAAAGAAAGTATATTTTTTATATTAGGTGAGTATCACTGACACCAATACTACTGAAGTCTCTATGAAATAGTTTTTTCCTCTAATATTTAACCATTGTTTATAGCCATTCAGCATTACAGTATAATTGAAAGCTATTCATTTGAACATTTATTAGACTTGAAAAAATTACAACTTCTAATTTAAGTGAACTTAAAACAATCTTCGCATAAACTCATTATAATAAATGTAATATTTAGCTACCTGCGCCCTTCAGCAAGTAGGAAATATACAGAAATTGAATAAAGTTATCAAACACTAAATTCTAAATTAAGTAAAGATGAATCCTTAAAGTTACAAGAGTTATTGATTTCCTGATACTTTTGTTCTCGGATGAACAGACATCACAGCCACTGGGTTATTAGGTTATACTGACTGCTTTAAGAGCTGAACATGACACGCATCGTAGTTTCTCATAACTCTTGACCTTTTCTGACCCACTTCAGCTCACTTCAAGTCTCTGCTAGTGAGCTGATGAGTTGAATCGGGTGTGTTAGATGAGGGAGGCAGTGCAGGGCTGCTCCAGGACAGGTTAGAAAACCATTTCAGAGACATGTTCTTAAATCTGACTCATATATAACAAATACTTAGATGCATGTGCAGATTTAAAGCAGCTTTAATCGCCTTTTTGGTAACTTCATGACTTAACTGATGACATAACTATGACATTGCATGCTCATAGTTTCATTTGCACTTTAATATGAAATTATATACAGCGCGCGCCACTGCATTTGTGCGTGCAATTGAAGAGCACGTGCTACGAGCACAGTATAACGGCTGACAGGACAGGAAAATTCGTTTTACTGACATTTGACCCCAGTTCACTGTTGTTCTACTGAAGCTCCTCATCACCTATACCTTTTTTTCACGCTTGTTTGACTAGCGCGTGGTGCTGAGGCGAAGTTGGAGTGCGCGTCTGAAAGGTATCCCATTTGATGTGGTCGTAAAGACGTTCTGCATCTAAATAAACGCAATTCTTGTCAATAAAAAAAAGAAAAAGAAAAAGAGACAGAAGCAGCAGTTGTTGTGAGTGGGGTGGCCACCCCTAGCTCTGCCCCAGCATTAATTGCATTAAATATTTTTAACGCGTTAAACTGAAAAAAATTTATCGCATGCGTTAACGCTAATTTTGACAGCACTAATAAAAAAATCTTTCAAAAATTAAATTTTACTTGGAACTTGAACGGTAGTGTACTTACACAATCAAAGACATATACATGGGTCAAAGACGAAAAAGGGTTTAAGCATAAAAACAACAAGTGTAATACTGCTTTAAATTGTTGTTGTTTTTCCCAAAACATTTTTTTTTCAAGTTTTCGGTTTAATTTAATTGCAATTGTGTTTTTGTTTTTCCGAGCAAAAAATAAATATAACATTTTTCCCAGATTTACAGAAGAGACCCACTAAAATGTCATTCAGTGTTACAATCTTGTCAGGCATATTTACAACAAAAATCTATTTATGACATATTTAAAGACTACAATTAGTTGTAATTTTACATTTTTAAAATTTGCCACTATCCTAGGTTTTGCCCATTTGTCAGTAAGAATTTTTTACTCATTTAAAACCCAATAAAATTTAATATGCTCCCTAATTCTTTTATATATTTTAATATGTACACGTCAGAATAAGCATGTTGTTTGAATTTTTACATAAGTATTGTGTTACACTGAATGACAATGTAACATTATTTCAACCAAATTTTGACATTTTATCCTCCAAAAACTTATTTAAAACCTTAAAAGTAGACACTTTACTTGCATTTAATGTGCTTTCTATGGACATAAAACCACTTTCGTAAATTTCTTTTGATGTGGACATCTTAACTTCTTTGACCCACATACAATAACATAACATTGTTTCCTGTTCAAATTGTAAGGTCAATGATCATGTTTCATAAGCCTTTAACCTCCTAAAAACTGTGTAAACATCAAGTGGAGCATGAATTTACATTGGACCAAAAACCCAGAAACAGAGAGGACTTTGCATCCTCATTTCAGACATTCACCAAACAACACTAAAAAACAGACACGGAGGTTCATGCTTTCCATACGTTTATGGTAAAATAAACATTGCCCATGAGTAAATATGCTCAGTGTGGAAAGAGGTTTTAACCGGACTGCTGAGTTAGCACAGTGGGATAATGGCCCTGGTTTTAAAGACAGCACTCTGCATGATGAGGTCTCTGTGCAAAGAAGAGCTCAAATATCTTCACTGTTTCCAGGAAAAAGCATTAATTCCATTCTGCTGAGTTTACAGCGGACCAACCACACCTAAAACCCTAAGTGTCCATGTATTCATTCAGACAGGCAATAATCAAACACTTTCAACAAGAGATCGGCCTCAGCTCTCTTTAATTTTTGTCCTCCATACAACATAAAAACTCCACATGAATCTGATTTTTTTTAAATGTGTATTATATTGCATTTGCATGTAGTTTGAAATCCAATTCAAATCTGATTTTGAATATGATTCAATGTGAAAGGTCAGTTGGCAACTCAAATGTATTATTTAGAACTCATGTGTATGTATTGTCATACATTATCATGCAGGTGTGATGTGGTTCAATAGAATTATGGCATTAGCATTGGCTTACAGACTCACCTTATGACAAAGTCTGTGTCATTGTTGGCGATTGTGACCACAACATCAGGCACATTGTAAGGAGTGTCCAAGTGACTCTCCATGGTGGCCCTGAAGAACAAAAAGAAATTCAAATGAACATCTGATCATAACATAAAGCAGATGATAAGAAAACTCAGTAGAGGCCTGAAATAATTGTGAAAGCTTTCCTTTCTCCTCTGACTGAGAAACATAAAATATGATCAAAAGTTTTGTGAGCAGGAAATTGCATGTGACAGGAGTTTATCTAATGTACAGGAAGCATATCTCCAGTTCTTGAGGAGAAATTTTATTTCCTTTATGGTTACTAGGACATATATCTTCTGCTGATATGCACGTACTGACATACCGACATTTGAACACTTGGGGCCAGACTGAGCAAAACCCTCTTTTGCCATTAAAAAATGACTTCTTTATTTACCTGCTTGCATTTGCACTTGTAGGAGTTTCTCTTTCAGACACAAAATTCATGGGAGGAGAATATTAAAATGAATTTGAAATTAATTTGTGCATTGTCACTAAAATACCAACAGAACTTTCCACTTCCATCTGTGTTTTATGGGATTGCGATCTCACACTAATTTGCCCCGTTTAGCAAATCTGGCCCAAAAATGGTTGATTCTCATCGAGCACTTGGATTTGTTAAAAATGTGATGCTGCATTTGTTGCTTAATTCTAATCATCTGCAGCAATACTCTTCTACTGTACAGATAAGTACATCTCAGTCTATTTATTCAAAGAGTAATATTAGGTCATATTAATATATAAATATAACCTAATTAACATTCATAAGCTAAATGCAATGTTGTGAAGTCACAAACATCCAAAAATCAGTGGTTATTCTGGTGCCACTGTCCCTACCCATTTCATTACAAAATCATGCCCATGCCCAAAAACCAAAAGTTCACAGTCTGTGTCTTGGGTGACTCTCAGTAGCAGGAACTGTGCTGCTGTAAACCAACTGAGAACATGCCGTTTTCAAGTGACTGGCTGAACAGGAGTCTGATCCAAATTTAAAGAACAATGAGAACAAGATTAGAAACATGTCTCTCAATTTGTAAGACAAGCACAATACAGGTCTTTTGGAGGTATTTGAGCCAAGGCTTAAAAGCGGTGTTACTCATATTTATTGTAAAAGAATAATACTCTCCATACAAAAAAAAAATCCCATGTTCATAGTGGTCGTACTACAATAGGCGAAGAGTGTCTAATTGTAATCATTCCATGTAAACATTTCTGTTTCACCCTTGTGCGTATTGTGTGAATAGTCTGGCTGTCTTACGTGGTCATGATAACTTACAGACAGGTTTAGTAAACAATTTAAATCACATTAGTCTCATGTTACCACACATAAAGTTTAAATCATCTGGCTAAAACGGTATTCAAATTTTTATCCCAATGCAATATTTTCCCTGAAGAATGCCACTGTAAGATTGTTAACTGTAAACATGATTTTTTTTCTTTTTAAAAGCTGAGGAACAAGTCAGAATTATGTTTTGCCATAGGCGACAACCTCAGATGCTGTTGAGAGAGCTAAACTTGCACTGAATCCAGAACATTCCTGTTCTTAAAATAAAAAAAAAGAACAAACAACGTTGGCTGTTTGTCATTTTAGGTTTCTACCTCATTTGTAGAATAACTATAGACCTCTGGAGTCCTCCACATTGATTATCATACAGGTATGGAGATTCAGGTTGGTTTTCAGTGCACTGCATTATTTTGAGTGGCTCATCTGTAGATTGTTTTGGATAGTTTGCCACCATCATAGAAAACCTGTACTGCACCACTGAACTTGGAATGAACTTGGCAGGCAGCCAGTGTGGGCGACCTTATACGAACAGTGCTAAGACTGCAAATATCAGAGAGAGGGGACACTATAGTAGGACAGGGCCCATAACAGGAATTTTAGCTTTCTTATGGACACAATTTTACAGATGTCATAGGCGTGTCCTCATTATAGTAGATTTCAACTAGATTTTTAGGTTTTCTTTTAGTGGTGTCTGCACATGTAAAGCTCAATGCCACAGAGGTATAATGTTGTTAAATGGGTGAGTGCATTGATATATGGTTGCTAACATATTCTGGGTGGTTGTTAGGGCACTGTTACGTAGTTGCTTATTGGTCAAAAGGGGGCCCAGTCTCAAGTCTATGAGATACCTGCACTGATTTTATCATCCAGCAGGTAAAAAAATATCAGCAACAGTGAGCTAAATGAAGCTAAATGAAGTTAAATGAAGTTCAGGACGAAGCTAAATGAAGTTCAGTTGCATTCCTTATTGCTGTTCATCTCACTATAATGTCTCGCACTATATTGTGGCTCTGAAACACTTTTGGCATTTCATAACCTCAGTTGGGTCACAATGACCCATGCTTGCCATAACTGCCCCCAGATTGAATGGCCAACAATCCTGTACAACCAGGAAAAGTTCCAAACTCAAAATTCCATTCCAGGCTTCTTGCATAATGTTTCTGAAATGTAAACGACTTATTTTTCCTGGCGTTTTACCAAAGGCTATAGTGTTACCACAAGGTCACACTACAGCAAACCTCTACAATGCGAGTAAATCACTCGCATATGCGACTAAATCTTACTCTGGGCGACTAAATAATGTCTAACATTAGCCATTGGCTAATAAATTCTTAGATTTTACACGCCAGTATGTGTGCGAGAGGCGTTCAACACAAATTTTCACTCGATAAACACGCTGACTGAGCGCTTGAGAGTTTCGCTCTCCGTCAAGCGATCTGTACTATTTGGATGTGCTCAATGGATCATGTCATGTACTCAATGGATGCGCAGTATGTAGCACGCTGCGCACCTGTATTTGACGTACCGTAAACTAGTGTGAAGGCGCACGACTTGCCGTGGCTTTACTGATAGCGCTGTGTTTCTCACACATGCAAAGAGAGAGAGCGAGAGTCTTGCATACCACACTGAATCGACGCGCTACATGTAAACCATATTCTTTGTTGTATTTTCCTGTCAAAATAACAGAGCTCATTTAGAATTATTCAACTTTTAAGAACAAGCAGAAGATATGCCGGTTACTCGGCAGTGGGCGGAGCTAATGCGCGAACAGTTCTCGTTACCGTCCCCGTTTTGATTTCAGTTCAGTTCAGTTGCAAATCAGTTTGAGCGAACGCTGACAACGTGATTTAATATTCATGAACCCAGCAGATGATAGTAGTAGTAGTAGTAGTAGTAGTAGTAGTAGTATCTTTTAATAATAATTACTATTACCTATGACCAAACTGACAAAATCGGCAAAAAACTCAATTTGTGGATGTCCTCATTTGTAAAACTGTTATAAAAATAAAGTAAACAAAGTTTTTTTTTTACTTTTGAAATTGTAAAAATTCAGAAAGTTTTCTGTGAGGGGTAGGGGTGGGTTTAGGTTAAAAAGTGTATAACTATCTGTATATAAAAACAATAGAAGTCTATGTAATGTCCCCATTTAGATAGCTAAGTAAACGTGTGTGTGTGTGTGTGTGTGTGTGTAAAATAGTATATCAGTCTGACGAGTAAACAAAAAAATGTACTGGCCAATGGCGATTATATTGCCAAGGTGTGCATAGAGGGTTGCACTACAGTAATCCCTTCATACACTGACAGACAGGCAAAATTGCTTACACATATATTTTGGTCATAGTTCATGCAGCAACAGATATCACTGTATTATAGTGGTAATGGTTCAATAATTAACAGTCCAAATAAAGCAACTGCTTTGACAGGATTAGATACCAGGATTAGATAGTTAAGATAGCATAGTAGAACAGGATGTTGTGCTGTGTGTGTGTGTGTGTGTGTATCTTATTGACCTATATGTGACAGGAATGTTACCTCATGGCGTTCTTCAGCAGCTCAGGCAGAATATAGTCCAGAGGCAGTGGAATGAAGGGAAAGCGGGCCGCCACATGGCCATTAATGCGAACCCGTGGAGAATTCCCATACTGATGCTCACATAGTCGTCTGAGGAGAACAGAGGGGATCAAGACATTTACATTACCATTCAAGTCTGGACAGACTTATTAATTCTTTACTATCATTCAAACAAATAACAAATGACAGTCTTGTAAAGAAATCTGGCAAACTTTATTTCCAGATTTCACATATTTAAGCATAAGCCTTAAGATTAAAATGTTTTTAGGATCATGAGAAAATAAAATTAATTGTATTTAAATAATTGGTATTATACATAAAAATAACAAATGCAAAATTGCATACAGAGAAAATAAGTTACATGCTACTGGTTCTGCCTCACCAGGTTATGCAAGTGCTGGTAAATGCCTGGATTGCGGTCCTGAGCATTTAATTTAGTTTAAAGCCAGTTTTTAAATAATTTGACACCAATTAATGAGAACATCTCATTCAGAGCCAGCAAAATGTGGCCTCGGTCTGGTCTTTGAGGGAGCGCTTTGATCATGCCACTGTGAAGAGGAACAGGGCAGCTCTGCTGGTGCAGCATATTAATGGTCAAACTCTCATGAGACGAGCAGGAGCAGTGCAGCCTGACCTCTATTCTTACATAAGACCACAGAGAACATTTTTTAGGACTGCAACAACTAATCGATAATGAATACAGATAATTATTTCAAATAAATCCACATTAAAGCCACTTAAAACCAAAACAAACTATTACTGGGCAGAATATGCTGCAAACTGGACCAGACTTTAGGTTGAAAGTCAGCTTAGTATAGATGAGGAAAAACTGATGTTAGATCAGAATGAGAACACAGAGATACTCTGTCCATCTGCAGGATGGACGAATGAGTGACTGATTGGAAAAAGTGAAGTAAAATAAGAGTGATGGCGCAGGCGTAAGAGGCTTTAGCAACTGCACATTCATCAAGGGCCCAGGCATTGTGACCTGATTCTTTTCAACAAAGAAATAAACAGGAGGAATGTCTCTAACATTTTAGCTAAAGCCTCTCAACCAGCTGACAAGGAGACAAACTGAAAGTAAATAACTAAGACAAAAGAAGAAAACATGAATAAAATAAAAACACACCTTACTGTGTTCTGACTAAATGCAGTTGCTATGAAATCTGTTCAGGCAATTATTTCTCTTAAACAAAATCAAATAAAAAGAGAGTTGTGGTGACTTCCTCTTGTTCATTTCTTAGGTCATTCAGATAATTTTGCTTGAGATGATTTATGAGGCAGAATTTAAAACATGCATGACATAAATTGATAAACATCATATTTAGGAAATGTCCATGGGCAGCAATGTTTTTTTTTGTTTTGTTTAAATTTTTTTTAAATTAATGTCAATGTTAATGTCAATTAATGCGAATGTCAGAATTAATATATATAATTATGGCACTATAAATTCATAACAGTAGCAAACATTTTAAGAAATGTTTACATGTCCATCATTCACTGCAAATCATTCCTGGACTGTTGACACATTAAACTCATGTAGAAGAAGTAAATACATGTTTTGCTCCCACACAGAAAATGTTAGACAGTAGTTCAACAGTGACCTTTAACACTCATCTTGGTAAATCACAAATGAGAACTGGGCTTTGACGTTGCACTTAACTTGACATAAATTTGTGACTACCAAAAAAAAAAAGTTTCTGAAATGGATGGTCAGGAAAATACATTTCAGACAGTAGAGATGAATCTCCTTCAATATACCATTTACAAAGCATTCAAAAATGCAGCATCGCCATCGTAGGCATAAGTTACATTTTAAAATAAATGAAATAGAACACAGTTACTTTAAATGTCTTGGTGAGCATAGGAGACACCTTTCAAAAACATTTTTACAAAATCTTACACTTTTGTAGTGTACATCTGTGTTCTTTCATAGCTTGGATGACTTTGCTTTTTCCCACAATTAAGAGTAACAGTAAAGGTAACAGAATGAGAATGTGTGGGCCAAAATCTGGACTCATAATGTCAGTCGCATAACATTGGTTAATGGAAACGCCGTAATTTCGCAATACTTTTTTATCGACATTTATACAATATCGCCAAAGTTTTGCGCAAATCTGTAATGGAAACGCGCCTAGTGCCGAGTATTGTTTAGTGCATATCACTCACCTAGCGATAGCTACTCTACGGAGCCATTTCTAGTTCTCATTGTTTATTCATAGTCTTGTCTTGCCTGCTTCCCCGTGTTACCTGATTATTGCCTGTTTCTCTTGGATTAACCCTTTGCCTGCTATTTCGGACTGTGTTTGCACCTCGCTTGGACTTTAGCTTGTGTTATTGGATAACCCCTCGTGTCAAGCCCTCTGGATATTGTTAGCCTCTGATCGACCACGCCCGTTTTGGATTACTCTTCTGTCTTGCCCTTAATATACCTGTTTGCCATTGTCTGACCCATGCCTGTTTCATGACCACACCCTTTAATAAAGCCTTGCAGATGGATCCGCATGTCTCACGTCTCTTGTTCGCCCCGTAACAAACGTAATGTATTAAAATGTAAATTTAAAAAAATCTTAATTTTCACATAATCCTTCAGAAATCATTCTAATATGCTGATTTGGTGCTCACAAAACATTTGAATTTTAAAAGTGTGGAAACCTTGATACATTTGGATTTGAAATCTTTTGTAACATTATAAATATCTTTACTGTTTCTTTTGGTTAATTTCATGTATACTTGCTGAATAAGGGTATTACTGACCCCAAACAGAATGGTAGAGTAGGTTAAGAAGACATTTGACTTAAAGATGTTAAGATACATTTACCAAAAAAAAAAAAAAAGAAAGATGAATAAACTGATTTTTGCAGTGCAGTATTTAGTTTTAAGACTGCAGACTCAATTGCTCTGAATACCTCTGAACTCAACTGGTGAGTTCTACTTCCTCACAGAAAGCAAAACAAGTTATAGACGAGACTCTCTTCTGAGGCAGATGTGGGTAAAAGTTCACAGGAGGAGGAGGACTCACTAAAGGAAGTAAACAAGGAGGAGAAAGGGGAGGGAACCTGTTTTCTCTTTCTGCTTATTACTTGGTGATTGTCTGTTTGCTTTGTCTGCTTGTGGACCATGAAAGTGAGAATTGCTTGTGATGGTTATTGTTATTTATGTTTTTGTGTTGTACAGATGAACAGCTCAATGAGTCCAGGACATCGTGACATGCAATGTGGTCCAAAAGACCTTTAATTTACACCTGGAAATATTCTCAAATCATGCTGATGAACATGATCATCAGCTTTTACACAAATATGTGAAGTTCATGCAGCTCATGAAAGAAAAAAAAGCCTTTTCATTTGCGTATCTGATTTTTGGACCCCAATTTTTGAAGTAATACAAATAAAGCAAGATCTTATTTGTAGTTTTCACTATAAACAGCAGGAGTACAACAGCTTGTTCAACAAGCCAAGTTTTCAGTCAACATGAAGTACAGCACCAAAGAAATAACAAAACTGTTAAGCATGGTAACATGAATTAAAATGGACATGGTTTCAGAAAAATGATCATATACCAGTCAACCTCAAATCACTTTCTTAAGAGTGCAAGAGACTGTTAAAAAATGTGGGGTTTTTATTTTTATTGAAAAAAGTAGGCTGCATTTATTAGACCAAACATACAGTAAAAAAAATAATTATTGTGAAATATTATTACAATTTAAAATAACTGTTTTTATTTAATATACATTCAAATGTAATTTTTGTGATGACAAAGCTGAATATTCAGTATTGTCCTCAGTGTCACATGATCCTTTATCAGTCTAATCAATCTAAAATGCAGATTTGGTGCTCAAGAAACAACAGTATTAATTATCCTTATTATTAATCACAGTTGAAAATAGTTGTGCTGCTTAATATTTCTGTGGAAAGTGAACTTTCTATTGATTGAAGAATCCTGTTTTTGTTTTTTAGGATTCTTTGATTAATAGAAAGTTCAAAAGAACAGCATTTCTGTGAAATATACATATTTTGTAACACTATTTGGGTGCCTTCACACCTGTAGATCGATTGCTTTGTTCCGAAACAAGGATTAAAATTATTACAACGTTGCTTTTTATTCTTGGTGCGGTTCGCTTTCACACGGCAAAGTTTCTAAATGGACCAAATTTGTTAATACAAGTCATGCGCGAGTAAACTGTTCCCTCATTGGTCAAAGTTCCATGGTTTATTTTCCGGGATTCCACTTAGCTGTCACGGCTGTCATCCGTCAGGATGGAATGACAACAGCTTTTTTTTTTGCAGCTGTCCTTCTATTAATTTACTATTTTGAGCATAAGTCCAGGATTCATCGGGAAAACATTTTTAAAATGCACCTACTACAAAGAAGAGCAATAAGACGGCACTATAAAATGAAAAAGTACGCTTTTTTATTTTGAATGGCGAAGACGTGCTCTCCCACAGACATTCACAGGTTCATTTTGAAGTATTAGCAAAACAACAAAGCTAATGCTTTTCACGGACCTTATGTAATTATCCATTATACATTGTGATATAGCCTGGTTCATTGGTCCGTTAGATCGGATTGCTTTCTCACTACAGCCGAACCGCTCCAGAGTTCGTTTTCAATCGAGCCGAGACCACCTCGATTCAGGCGATCTCGGACCGATTTATTTGGCGCGGATCCGGGCGCGATTGCCGTGTTCACATATGCCCAAACGAACCGAGCTAAGGAGGGAAATGCGCCAGGTTCCAAAACAACAGGCCAGGTGTGAAAGCACCCTTTAAATGTTTTACTATCATTTTTGATCAATTTGATGCATTCTTGCTGAATAAACATTTTAATTTCCTAAAAAAATTTATGAATGAATTATGAAGTACTGACACCAAACTTGAACATTAGTCTAATTTTATGAACTAAGAATAGAGAAGGTAAGTAGTTTTTTTCTGCACTAAATAAAACCCATGCATGCATTGATAAAGCACTTTTTTCTGTCCATCAAAATCAATACCAGGACTCAAGCTAAGTCAAGTTCAGCAAGACGTCACTGCAGAACGCTAGGTGTCTGATAACACTGGCATTGAATCGAACATGGTCGATTCAGTTCTCTGTCGGAACACTATTGGCGCTTTTCCACTGCGTGGTACGACTCGGCTCGGTTTGCGTTTCCACTGCAGTTCAGTACCGCTTTAGAGTGGGCGGGATTATTCACATGTCGTTAAAGTTGCGCCGCCTCTACTACCACGACTTCTAAAAAAAAAAAAAAACCTATTAATTCCGCATCACCCCATCAAGCTCTCACTGGATCCGTTCCTCTGCTATCAACGAGAGGAACGTCTGTTCTTCCGCAACAGACCTCGGCACGGTTTGCGTTTCCACTGCAGTTCAGTACCGCTTTAGAGTGGGCGGGATTATTCACATGTCGTTATAGTTGCGCCGCCTCTACTACCACGACTTCTAAAAAAAAAAAAAAAACTATTCATTCCGCATCACCCCATCAAGCTCTCGCTGGATCCGTTTCTCTGCTATCAACGAGAGGAACGTCTGTTCTTCCGCAACAGACAACAAAACTTTTTGGTTGATAAAAAAAAGGTGCGCTCGTTCAAAACAGTTGCGTTCGATCCTTCGCTGGCTGTGCTGATTTAAATCTAGCGGTTCTTTTGTGTTTGTGTCGCAAGTTCAGTGACGCAGGTAGTGACGATTCTCTCCGGCCAATCCGTGATCAGCAGGGTTTACACGTCACGTTTCGGTAACGGTACGGTTCACTTGGAACCCCAAACCGAGATGGTACTAAAAAAAGTACTAGGTACCAGGTACTGTACCCAGTGGAAAACCCCCCAAAAGTGAACCGTACCGAGCCGTACCATGCAGTGGAAAAGCGCCTTATGTCAAACTGATCAGGCCCCAGATCCTCATCACCTAATATCCCCTCTCAGAGTATCAAGGGTGGCGCTTCTCCAGCAAACTAACTTGTACGGGAGACGATAACACTACTCGTCACAACAATGTATGATAACAGAGAAATCCTGCAGAGGTGTAGGGGAACTCACCACTTGGAGAATGGTTGGGTTGCAGCCGATAATGAAGGGCAGGCTGCGAAAACCCTTAATGCGATGGGCGATACGTACAGGCAGCTCTTTGTGTAGATACCTGGCACTGCTCTGCATTTAATCAAATCATACACAGCTTCATTAGAACTCAGTATATTAACTCTCATAATAAACAGAAAAACATTTCTGGCATAGCGTAAATCAACATAAAGGTGCAATACAGACACAAAGCACGGTTTGTGTGCTGACAAATGGCTGAAACAACTACTTTTTAGAAGCCCGGCACCAATGTGTGTTGGGATAAATGTAGAACAAAGGACAGGAGTGTGTAATTACCAGGATATGTTGTCCATCCGGAGACTTCCCTGCATACAGCATAGTGGCTGGTGTCAGTCTGACAGAAGGCTGTGAAGAGAACATCGCTGTTAAAAATAGAATATACTTGAATTATAACTGTGTTTGATTTGATGTTGTATGTGCTGAGAGACCTTTATGAATAACTATATGTCGGTCTTAGTAAATTCACTCACTTGAATTGTCTATGAATCAAGGTTTCAGCCTGTTTTGGAAAAGTTCAAAAAGTCCATTCCATTTTGTTTTATAACATATGACTACATCTATATCCTATAAATGTGATTATCCATGGAGTGAATCATGGGTAAAGTTACACTTATTAATAGGCCTATGCATAAGTGAATGGAGTGCATGTCAGTTGAGTAGCAAAGGACAAATCTATATTTAATATTTTCAATTCCCAACGTTAACAATGCAAAACGCCATTGGTTCTTGTGTGTTTTAATCACATGGAAGAATTAATGAGACTTCAATGAATAACTGCTTAAATGTCCTTCCTTTTCTCACATAAAACTATGATATGGCTTCAGAAGACTAGGAATACAATGCATGCACGTGTTGTACACTATCTGCTACATGCCTTTTGACCTCTAACTATTTGTTTATACTTTTTAGTAAAGAAAAAGCCTTTTAGTACAATTCTAAAAATGTCCACAATTAAAACTACAGAGCTTTGATCATAAAACTAAGCATTTAAATAGCATCTTGCAATGACATATCATTTGGAGATATAGAGTGACAACCAATGTATTTTATGCAAGTAGTTTGCTACACTGCTATAAAAATATCGCTGAACTACAAATGATCAGAATTTCATCTTTATAATACCTGCACCAATTTGCATGTTTTTGCTCTGAAATATGATACAAACCATGAAACCTCATAAACATATGCAAAGTTTTGTTTTAGATTTTTTTTTAAGTATTGTCTTAAAAACCCAATAAACACTTTAATAGGAAAAAAAAGATTTGTATGACTACTATTTCATATGTCAGGATTTACAGGGTTGAGGTTTCATGAGGGTGAGCAAATGACAGAATCTCCATTGCCAAGTAAACCACTCCTTTTAATTTATTAAATTATGGAAATGTTCATAATGAACCGATAATTAAAAAAAGGAGCAGTGGCAGAGCGGTAATCACATTGGGTTTTGTTGAGTCACTAACACAGTCCCAGTGAGATGCTCAAAGTAGGACAGATTACATAAAGACCCCGTGTACACCAGTATAATACTATTAAGAATAATTTTGCTCTGAAATATGATACAAACCATGAAACCTCATAAACATATGCAAAGTTTTGTTTTAGATTTTTTTTTAAGTATTGTCTTAAAAACCCAATAAACACTTTAATAGGAAAAAAAAGATTTGTATGACTACTATTTCATATGTCAGGATTTACAGGGTTGAGGTTTCATGAGGGTGAGCAAATGACAGAATCTCCATTGCCAAGTAAACCACTCCTTTTAATTTATTAAATTATGGAAATGTTCATAATGAACCGATAATTAAAAAAAGGAGCAGTAATCACATTGGGTTTTGTTGAGTCACTAACACAGTCCCAGTGAGATGCTCAAAGTAGGACAGATTATATAAAGATACCGTGTACACCAGTATAATACTATTAAGAATAATTTCGCTTAAAAGACAACAAAGTAACTTTCCAGTTAGTGTGCACCGATGTCATACATCCACTAGCTTGGTGACTCACAAAATGAAGTTTGATACTTTATTAAATGACATTCATTTTGAAAAGTTAAATTAATTTGGGGGCCACTGTATTCGGTTTTAGGTTTTGTCATAGAGATTATTAGCAGCTGAAGAGCTAAATGGCATTTCACGGATGACTACAACAATCTTATTTGTGGCAGTAAATATGAACTTACCCTTTGGACCAATGAGATGAAACATTTGAGACTAGTTAACGCAAACTAGAACTAGAAGTGTAGTTAAGGCTCGTGGTCAGTGTCATGACAGCACGAGTAACCCACAAAAGTGGGATCACTAGGCCATCCAAATCATGGATGGAGACCACAGCATATCGGCCTCCGCGGAAACTTATCGGGAAATGGTGACTGACCTTCTCGGCTGATGCGTCGATGGCAGACTGGTTGTAAAAAGACGTAACGGTTTTGGACCGCTCGCGAGCCAGCTCAGTGTGACTGGACATGGACGATGTGGACCGAAACCTTTTGTCGATGCCATGCAGTGTTGCTCCGGTCGAGTGCGGAGCGGCTGCTTTGGCTGATGTGGAGAGAAAGAGCCTGGTCACGCTGATCCTGGAGGCTCCGCTGCCCAGCAGCTCCACGGCCTGGACTGTCACACGGCCGCGCATTTTACACTTTGACAACGCAAAAAGAAAAAAAAGGTCAATACCTTGTCTTTAGATTAAAGATCCGTCTACCTCGCATCCAATACAGCGAATTAACTCGTGCACGAAGGCACCTCCGCATCGCTAGATGTGAACGCGTTTCTTCTGGTGTTTATCTAAAGACCCTTGCGATCCGCCAATCAGCGGTCAGAGGAGGCGGGGCTGTTGGGTCTCTCGACCTCAGCAGCACCGGAAAGCCAATGAGTCACGTCCCAGCAAGGACAAAGACCGACAGACTGTCACAGCACAGCCGGCACTGGGGACGGGGTGTACTTCCTTTGACACCACATACATGCAAAGATTGTGTTCTAAAATGTACTGTGTTGAAAGAGAAAGGTTAAGCTATTTTATATATTATGCTCTGTATGTTCATGTAGATATAAATTCAAGTTTCTGTTCAAATGATCGACACCCATTACCAAGAAGGGGGTCAAATGTAAAACGTTTTACATAAGGCGATAGTACTCCCAAAAATTACATTATTTTCTTCTTTTACTCAGTCAGGTTGTTCTAAACCGTGCATATTTATGTATCTCTTCAATTGAATGCTAATGAAACATCTCAGTCACCATTTGCTTTTGTTGTATAGAAAAATATGCAATGAAAGTGAATGGTGACCGAGGCGGTCAGTTCCTGTCATTCTGTTTAACATCTCTATTTGTGTTACACTAAAGAATGTAAGGCTTGGAACAACATGATGGTGGGTAATTTTGGAGGGAGAATGATCCCTTCCAGTTGTCCATAAGGGGAAATGAGAACGATGTAAGAAAAACCGATACTAGCCTACTAATTAAAATGAAAAGAAGGCATCTAAATCATATGACTATAGAAACAGCACTTCTAAAGAATGTAGTCCAGTGACACAATTTGCCCCACATAATGTCAAGGGTTACGTTGAATCATTAGGGTATAAGTGAACTAAAAATACACAATCTCATTCCAAACTCTAATTTTGCTGTACTTGTTCACAGTTCCATTTACTTGCATTATATGAACTCACAGAGATCATTTAATCATTTAATACTCAGATATTTAAACACAGCGAAGAAAAATCAACATTTTGTAATAGTATTTGTATTATATTAAAAAATAAATAAATAAACAAACCACATCTTTCAATCACAGGCAGTAGCATATAATGATTTTTTTTTTCTAAATGTGACAAATTATGCTAGATTAAGAAATAACCAATATCTGATGTATTTCAGGGTGAGACAGAATAAGATTAGAGAGTTTCTATGAGATACGATCACGACTGGTCACAGGAGACTCGTAAGATGTTTGTTAATACCAATAGAAACCAGAAAGACTGCAGTTATGAATTTCTTTGGATTTTATTTTATTTACTGATTCCTTAGATTCAAATTACAGTTGGAATTCTGCATTTTGTTTTAATTCATACTCTAAAATTGAATTAGAATTCAAAAGACATTCTTAATTCAATTGTGAATGGGCACACAACTCTGCTGGGCTGAGTTTTATCAGGTTATAGAAACAAAATAACCATAATATAATGTAGCACACTTGAACAAAATGAACTCGTCATTAATGCAAAAGCTGGATGAACTAGGCTTTTCATTTCACAGCTCAGAATGTGTAACAAAAGCTTATGAAAATGCACAATTAAAATAACAAAGACATTGATGAAACTCAAAATGTATTTATTTGCACTATTCCTTGACAAAAAAGGAGAATTATCTTGTTCTGATGTGAGCCAAAGATGATGCAAGAAAATTCAAAATAAAAAAATACAGATAAATGAAAAAAGCACAAAAATATGAGGAGATGAAGCGAATAGGCAAATATTGAGGCAAAGGGGATGCAAGCAACTTCAAAGATGCCTTTATATCCCTCTGGCTCTGCTGGTGTCCTTCATCTCTACGGCTCCAACATGAGAGGGAGAACTATCTCGCTCCTATGTGAGCCAAATATACATGCAATATAATCCAAAACACAAGAACGAGATGATGGTTCGTTGATTCCTTCTGGCTCTGCTCTTGCTCGGGTCTCTCAGCTCTGCCTTGGTCTGTCGTCTTCATGGTTCCAACATGGAGTTAGGGGCCTTTGGCTCTACCTGGACGCGAACGCGCAAGTATAAAGCACCGATGACACAAACATAAGAGGGAGAACTATTTGAGTCAAATATGCCAAAGTAAGAAAATGCACATGAACAAGATGAGACAATAGCTTGTTGATCTCTCTGTCTCTGCTGGGGCCCTTCGTCTCTACCGTTCCACCTTGGTTTTTTGTCCCTTTGGCTCCAATATGGACTTCTGGGCCTTTGGCTGCATCTGGACATGAGAGGGAGAACAATCTCGTGCCGATGTGAGCAAAAGATGATGCAAGAAAATTCCAAATAACAAAATGCACGAGACGCTAAAGAGCAGGAAAATATTAGATGACGCCTCTACGGCTCCAACATGAGAGGGAGAACTATCTCGCTCCTATGTGAGCCAAATATACATGCAATATAATCCAAAACACAAGAACGAGATGATGGTTCGTTGATTCCTTCTGGCTCTGCTCTTGCTCGGGTCTCTCAGCTCTGCCTTGGTCTGTCGTCTTCATGGTTCCAACATGGAGCTAGGGGCCTTTGGCTCTACCTGGACGCGAACGCGCAAGTATAAAGCACCGATGACACAAACATAAGAGGGAGAACTATTTGAGTCAAATATGCCAAAGTAAGAAAATGCACATGAACAAGATGAGACAATAGCTTGTTGATCTCTCTGTCTCTGCTGGGGCCCTTCGTCTCTACCGTTCCACCTTGGTTTGTTGTCCCTTTGGCTCCAATATGGACTTCTGGGCCTTTGGCTGCATCTGGACATGAGAGGGAGAACAATCTCGTGCCGATGTGAGCAAAAGATGATGCAAGAAAATTCCAAATAACAAAATGCACGAGACGCTAAAGAGCAGGAAAATATTAGATGAATACACAATTATAAGATTCAAACATGATTGGGAAAAATATCTCACCCTGATGTAAGCCAAAGATGCTTCCTATCAAAATAGGAAAATGCACATGAAGAAGATGCTGAAAAGTATAAACGCAAGTATGAACATGAATCATCTGATATGAGCCAAAGATGATGTGAGAAAATTCAAAATAAAAAACTGCTTGAAGGAGACGCTGATGAGGAGATGCTGAATATTAGGAGATGACACGATTCGCGAATACGCAAGACTCAAACATGAGAGGGAGAAATATCTCAACTTGATGTGAGCCAAAAATGATGCTTGCTTGATTATGCTTGATTATCTTTTCAACCAAGCCAAACGTTCACATTTGTGTCACAGATATGATATAACATTCAACATAATCACATCAACAGCTTTACAGTGCCTTTATACCCCTGTGAGCAAGCCAAAGGCGACAGTGGCAAGGAAAAACTTCCTTTGGTACAACAAGTAGTACACATAGAAAGAAACCTTGAGAGGAACCAAGACTCAGCAGGGGGGCCCATCCTCCTCTGGCCGGCACATTTAAAAACGTAAAATAAAATTATAAAATGCCAATATGCAAGTATAAGGCAACGATGATTCAAACATGAGAGGGAGAACTATCTCGCACCTATGTGAGTCAAATACACACACAAAATAATCCAAAATAAGAAAATGCACATGAGAGACGATGGTTCGTGGATCCCTCAGCGCTGCTGGGGTTCCTCGTCTCTACGGCTCCGCCATGGTCTGTCGTCCCCTTGGCTCCAACATGGACTTCTGGGCCTTTGGCACTTCTGGGACTTCTGGGCCCTCCAACACTTTGGCTCCACTGGGGTCCTCCAAAACATGAGGAGATGACGCGAACATGCACTGATAACTCATAAACATTAAAGGGAGAACAATATCGTGCCGATGTGAGCAATAGATGACACAAGAAAAATTCAAAATAGGAATATGCACATGAACGAGACGATGAAGACAAGAAATGCAAGGAGATGTAGCGAACACGCAAGCATGAAGCACATATGAATTAAATATAAAAGATGGCTTGTCGATCCCTCTGGCTCTGCTGGCGTCATTCGTCTCTACGGCTCTGCCTTGGTCTGTCGTCCCCTTCGCTCCAACATGGACTTCTGGGTCTTTGGCCGCGTCTGGACCCTCCAACACTTTGGCTCATCCATAGTATGAAGAGATCACATGAACGCACATTTATAAAACACTAACTCACACGAAGAACAATCTTTTTCGCCAAAAAATGCTTGATTATCTTTTCAACTAAGCCAAATGTTCGCATTTGTGTCACAGATATGATATAACATGCAGCAAAACATGTAATCAAACATCAGCAGCTTTACAGTGCCTTTATACCCCCATGAGCAAGCAAAAGACGACAGCGGCAAGGAAAAACGTCCTATGGTACAACAAGTAGAACACATAGAAAGAAACCTTGTCAACAAGGTCAAAAGAAACAGGTGTCAATACCAGGACTTACCTGTACTCCCAAAAGTAGTTACCCAGGCAGGACTGTCCCTATGGGTCGTTTCACTATCGCTTCATACAACCAATGTGACAGTTCTGTGCACAGGTGATCTTTGGAAATGACTGAATCATACTTTTCAGTGTATGAATGGTTCTCCAACAATGACTCTGAAGATCCTACAGATGGTTGTTCTGTCAGGGATACTTGTGCTGAGAACAGCCACACATTGAACATATTACATCAGCCAAGTAAAGTCTGTGAAATGTATTCTAAAAAATACATGAAACAAAGTTTTTAAAGGTTGCTTCTTACACTAACACTTTTGATTTTTCTTAAAAAGACACCACTTATAAATGATTTTTGTGGCTTATATCCAGAGGTTTGTCAAAAGTAAAAAGGTGAAGTGTTCTGAACTATTTTTCTTCTGGTCAGACCTCTGAAGTCGGCAGGAAAACAAATACAACCTGAGAATGTAGCTTAGCCACTATCCCCCGACAACTGTGATACTCAACTAGATTAACATGTTAATTGTTGTTTTTTTTACCCATTTTCTTATGGCAGCAGCGTGACCACTCCAAATAAAAACAGTATCATTTCCAATATGCAAACGAACCATAAACGAGATATACAATTTTTAGATGAACTATTTTCATACTTTTACACTGACAGGTGAACCGCACGGCAGCGGTCAACAAATACTCATAGCGCATGCACTATAGCGTCACAAAGCGGGAGCCGCATTTAGAATGCATAATCTGAACCCGATTTGCATAAATAATAATAATAATAAAAAACAGTGCACATTTAAAAAGTAAACCCATCTTTCTTGTTTGTAAGTTAAATTTATGTTACAATAACTTCGTAACTTTTTATCATGTAGCTGACAATGTTAATATAATTTTGCAAATACCAGAGCATTCATTCCAAAGAGACAAACCTTACTAATAAAATTAAGTGAATATAACTTATTTTGAATAAAGGACATATACTATGTTAATACCAAGGTATTTTGGAAGTATACTATGGTAATACCATGTTTTTACAATCATAGTGGTACATGGTATCATTTGGAGTACCATCTAAGTATGGGTTAAATTATCCCTCTCTGGTATTGTTCATTTGCGGTTTACACTTGTGTTGAAATGTAACTTTTTAATTTTCAGTAAAATCAATGTAAAATATTTTTGTTCAATAATATTTTTTTCTTTGTTTCTTTTGTATTGTGAGAGAATTTCATGATATATTTATGCAATAAATATGATCATTTTTCCCCATTGAAAAGAATATATTTTTTTCTAAGATTTTTTTATATTACTTTTCAACTATGGCAGTATTTCGAGTTAAAATCCAATTTTTGAAGGCAGATTATCTGGTGGGAGTAAAAAAAAACATCTGCAATTCCATGGTTTAGCCACTAGATTCCTATAGAGCTCTATATAAAAAGGCTTTTAGTATGGAGTCAATATAATGCCACTTATATATGCAAAATAATAAAGTTTTGCAAAAGAAAATAAAGTTTTGCAAAAGAAAATAAAGTTTTGCAAAAGAAAATAAAGTTTTGCAAAAGAAAATAAAGTTTTGCAAAAGAAAATAAAGTTTTGCAAAAGAAAATAAAGTTTTGCAAAAGAAAATAAAGTTTTGCAAAAGAAAATAAAGTTTTGCAAAAGAAAATAAAGTTTTGCAAA
>NW_015505274.1:2349541-2360213 GCF_001515645.1 Sinocyclocheilus grahami
GTATGTGTTTAATACAACACACCGCGGCACATTTGTGCTCAAGTGCAATCTCTATTTCTTCAGTCATAATGTTAAATATGGAGTCAAATCAAAGCCACATACACTTGCAAAAGAATTGAGGAATTGCAAAAGAAAAGAACGTTTTGCAAAGGAAAATGAAAGCATTGAGAAAAAATAAATGTGCTTTTTGCAAACAAAAATAAAGAACTGCAAAAGAAAATGAAGTATTGCGAGAAAAAAAATAGGTTTTGCAAACAAAAATAAAGAATTGCAAAATATAAATGAAACAGCACAAAAGCAATGATTTTGCAATACATATTTTCCATGGCCATATCTACTAATTTATTTGCAACGCTGCTTTTATTTTGCGTTTCAGTCAAGTTTGAGCTTGCGATACCGTTTTCCCTTTGCGCTTCACGTTTCTGCGCGTCTCGCTTTCTGGCACTGTTTTGACATGGGGGTGGAGTCAAGGGACGGGGGCGTGTACAACAGGCCTGGGCATGCCTCCCCGGAAGTGACGTCATCGGCCCGAAACGCAGCTCACTGATCCAGGCACCATTGTTATTCTCTAGCATTAAAACATGCATGTTTTCATTTTATTAACTTTATTAACAAATGTATATGTGTATAAGCAGTGTTTGCTCAAGTTAAAGAAGTTATTAACATGAACATCTGCTGTTTACTTCTGTCCATATCAATCTGGGATTATCAGATATGTATTTATTAATATTTTATTTTGAATTAAGAAATTTTAGATAAGAAAAATTATTAAATTATTAAATTATTATATTAACACTAGAACTGTTTAACTATTTACAATCCCCTGTTGTTAAAAAAATTGTTTAGTTAAAACCAGAATAAAAGCTGGGCATTTATACCTATAAGTGCCATCGAGTCAAATTTAGGCATATAATTCCCTTATTGTCGCGCTGTCATTGAGCAACGTGTTAGTTGTTTACTGCAAACAGTCACACAACGCACGTTCAAATTAAGATGTTTTAGCCAACTCAAAAATGTTCAGACTTTGGATTAATTATTCACTTTTGTTTTGCTAATTTTTGTTGTTGTTTATTGTTCTCTACAGTGTTGCTTAGCTATTTATTCCTGAAGAAAAAAAATCTGAATTATGATGTAATGAATAAAACAATTTTTATGATTACCCCAAGTTTATTGGTGTTGTTCTCTTATTCAAATTATAAATTATATAACTAAACAAATAGATAATTGATTAGGTGAAACTGTGCGATTGAATTTATCGTTGTATCATACATCCTAGTGCATACATGCAGTGTGGTGAATTATTATGGCTTATTATAGTCTATTTAGGGTATTTTAGTAATTTAAAAAACATAGGTTATCTTAAAACATTTTATTATAATATTACACCACCCAAATATGTATTTATTTCCTTGTAATTCTCGTTGTCATTGCAGGCTGGTTTATATTCACCATTAAGAAAAGTGATTAGTATAACCTGCTTAAAAATAGCCGTGAACTTAAAACATCAGGCCAAAAACATAGTTGATAACTAAAAAATAACCATTTTATGACTCTAGACATTGTGAAGACAGTGGCATAATACAGTGTAAAAAAGATTTTTTAGCCATATCAAAACAGTAGTCATGTGTATGGGTACATTTTTTTTTAGGTATACAGCGAGCTCTGGTGGTTTAAGTGTTAACCATAGTCCTAGGCTACGGGACTGTGTTGTATATGACAGGAATTTTTACTGGAAGTGCAGTTTAGAGGATGAATTTAACAATAACCCTATAAATACCCTAACCCTATAATTATAAAATGAATAATTTGCGTAGTTTCATTTGTAAATGAAAACACCACTCATTTATCGTCACATACAGGTGTAAATGCAATCATAAAGTCAAAACTTTATTGGCATAATTGTCAGGCGTTTACAGTATTTGCGAAATATATGGAAGCATATACCATCAACTAGAAGTTGTTCCCTCAATAGGATCTCATGGCCACGACATATTATCACGTTCCCACAAATTAATATCTCGAGGCCACGACAAAACTAAACCTAAAAGACTCAAGCTTCATTTTTTTTAACTTTTAACAGTTACAGTCATTTCTTAATTTATGCCAGGAGTTATGTAAATGCAAAACGAAGTCGAGATCGATATGAGTCGTATACCTTTTTAATGATGTAAGCTAGTTTATGAAGTTAATTGCATCCTTTAACATTAAAACTAAACAGCAGATGTTCATGTTAATAACTTCTTTAACTTGAGCAAACACTGCTAATACACATATACATTTGTTAATAAAGTTAATAAAACGAAAACATGCATGTTTTAATGCTAGAGAATAACGATGGTGCCTGGATCAGTGAGCTGCGTCTCGGGCCGATGACGTCACTTCCGGGGAGGCATGCCCAGGCCTGTTGTACACGCCCCCGTCCCTTGACTCCACCCCCATGTCAAAACAGTGCCAGAAAGCGAGACGCGCAGAAACGTGAAGCGCAAAGGGAAAACGGTATCGCAAGCTCAAACTTGACTGAAACGCAAAATAAAAGCAGCGTTGCAAATAAATTAGTAGATATGGCCATGGAAAATATGTATTGCCAAATCATTGCTTTTGTGCGGTTTCATTTTCTTTTGCAAAACTTTATTTTGCATATATAAGTGGCACTATATTGACTCCATATTTTAGACATACTTATTTTTAAGTTGTGGATTTTGGATATACATTTAGACATTCTCAAAGACAAGTGTTTGTAAAGGATTAGAATTGTTTTGTTTGAAATGTTGGTGTGAAATGTTAGTTTTTGCATTAATTTTAATACAGTCAAACCTGAACACAGAGAAAGACATTTTGTTACACATAACATCAAAATTCAACAAAAATGTAACAAAGATGAACAGAAATGCTTTATCAGAAGTTAATCAATCTGATTTCAACCTCTTATTTGAGTCTTTTGGTTCAATTTTGCCATATTGTTACAGCCACACCAGTTCATTTGTGTGTATATAACAGTGTGTTTTGTGTGTGTGAGTGTGTTTGAGTATGTGTGTCTGTTTATTTTCCTCTTGAAGTTTTAAGAGTGTCACCCCTTCCTTGGTGTCTGTGTTTTTACAGCATTGTGGCTAAATTATTGATTTTATTTCACGGATTTGCAAAAACATGCTTTGTATTAGTCACACTAGTTCATATTTGTGTGTCGGTGGGTGGAGTGTGTCTGTTTTGCACTCTTGATATTTTAGAGCATCACCCCTTCATTACTGTGCACTTTTCTGCATCGTGAGTGATTTGTCAATTGTACACACAAAAAATACTCTATTTTCACGTATTTCCCATTCATTTCCAATGGCGGTCATTTTTGACCACGAACAACACAAGTATGATTTTTTTTTCTTTACGGCCTTTTAGCTTTTTCGAATCAAGTCTACGATTTTGTTTGGTCACAGTGTCTTCCATAAAAGCCATCGAGTTTCGTATCATTTTGATTAAGTAGCGAGAAATTTCTAAACATTTCTTCCAGTCTAAAATGACCGAACACCAGAGGGTTAATAGTTATATTTAAGGATGCTGTTCAAGCTTACCATCTTAAATGTAGGAAAATGCAACCCTGAAGTAGTAATCAACAAAGTGGGCTGCAGTCCTTAAAAAACCACTATGCCATATTTTCTTTAAAATACATTTATTTCACACTAATACTTCAAATCTATTAATTTACATATAACTTAAGATTCACTGATATCAAATTATAATTAACCTCTATTTGGACGATTTCTTTATTGCACAATGCACATTAATATTATGCCTAAAATGTGTTTAAATATCACTATTAATAAAGATTGTATGATCTTTAAATGCTAGATTTTTAAAGTGTCCTGCAATAGCTCCACTTTAGCACAATCAAATATACTTAAGTATATCTTTAGGTGGACCTCAGCACTACTTCCGCACAATTACATTGCATTAAGCACAAAATTAGTTGTTCCAATTTAGCAGACTTTATGCATACCAGTTTATTATACCAAAAGTACAATTGCAGGGTATTTTTTTTATAAAGCACATAAAAGTATTTGTAGTATACTTAGCACAAAACAAATGCATTTCAACTACATTTTAGTACTTTTTTTTCCACTAGGGGTCTAGATGTTAAACATGTTTGTAGCAAACAAATCTTAACGCACCAAACTACTGAACTGCACTAAATTTACAAAAACGGGATAACAAATGAAACCAAGCACATACATACAGGATCAAAATATTATTTGGTTTGTGATTTTTTTTGACACTTACATTTACAACTAAGAGCGAGTAATGAATGAGAATCATTTAAATAAGAAAGTGTATAACACCATTTTCCTTATTAAAACAAAAACATAAGAGGTCATGTTTTGAACAATGTCATTATTTCTTGACAATCTCTGAAATATATTTTGAAGACAATGTTTAAAAAAAACAAAAAACAAAGGAGAGAAAGAAAAGAGAAAAAAAAAACACACTGAAAGACTTAAAATTATGAAAGAATATAATAACAATTGCCTACTAAAACTAGTCAAAGTGTAATAGGAACTACATTAGTTTTCCTCTGTCTCTTTGAGACAATAAGTCTTTAAAATAGGTGAAGTTCGCCGATTGATTTCCTTTTTAACGTCTCTCCTCACAGAACCATGATCTCAATTCAAATTCAGTCTAGAAATGCAAAAGTAATGAGGAGAACTACTGCCAGCAACTGAACATTTCTTTGTGCTCATCGACTCTCTCTCTTCCAAACCACAGCCATGTTCTTGTCAGTAAGGGCAACCAAGTAATGTAGATCAGGATCCATGGCAATGCCGTTAATAGATGGCCCCTCTAATGCACCCATTCCAGCTCTAACCGGTGATGGCCACTCCAGCACCTGAAATAACATGAGCAAAAAAGGACAATGTGATCCAGTAGCTTTGTATTCAAACATCAACAGCAACCACTCCTCTGGAGTTCACATGCTGAAAAGATAGGATACCTTCTAAAAGGATTGGATGCATCTATACTGTAGCTAATAGGATTATTTTAGTGAGAGATAATGCCAGATTATTTGAAGTGGATTATCATCTTTTCTGCATGACAGAAAAAAGTTAAATAAATAAAACAAAACTGTGAACACATGCCATTTGGCACATTTAAGATGATCATTAATTCCCAATCCAAGATCTTACATTTAACACGTACCATATGTATCTCTCACCCAGCAATTATGAATTTACCTCAGTAGCGGAGATTGTTTTTCCACTCTTGAAGTTTTCCATCATGGTGTCTGTGATATGGTACATCCATAGCCTGCCTTGCTCATCCCCACATACCACATAACCATATCCTACAAGAAAAAACAAAATCACACATCAGTTTTGCTTTCAGATTTTCTGCATATCTAAAGTCATATTTCTGGGCTGTTTGAATATGCATAAATGCAGAGAAATCTCACTAGTGATTTGGTACATTAATAATAAGCACGGTCTAGAAAGAGTCTGCATATTTTTACTAACAAAGAAGAAATTAAAAGTTATTTTTTTTCTACATTGACATTTGTCCATATGATAGGGCTGCACAATAATGGTAAATCACAATTGTTTTGATAAAAAACAAACAAACAAACAAACAAAAAAGTGTTAATGTGGAATGATGAGTTAAGGCCCGTTCACATCAAGAATGATAACTATATTAGCGTCCACACCAGCAGACGATATCGTCTGTTTATTCCAAGTGCACACTCGTCTGCCGCTTTAAATTCTCGAGCTCGTGACAGCAGGATTGAATCTGATTGGCTGTCAATGTTTTTATCGTTCATAAGCTGGAGAAAAATCTTTTTGAAAGTGATTTGTCTTTATTGTTATAGCTGTGGTGTGGACTCCGCTATTCTTTAATATTTAGAACAATTTTTAGAACTCTCTTTATCATTCTTTGTGCGAACAGGCTTTTAGGCTGGCCAAACACTTGAAGATTTTAAGGCTGATTTTCAGAACCCTGAACGATTGGCGGGGGGCCGTGGCCTGATTCGAGGCTTGTCGCAAACATTTTTTTTTGTCCAAAAAATCCTTTATTGTGTGGTGTCATTACGATGATTTAATTGCTCCTGATCGAGATGTAGCACGTCTGATATTAACGACTCTTGATCAGGCTGCCTTTGACGTGATACCTGCAATAGCCAATGAGAGTGAGCAAGCGTCACCTACCGGATGTTGCGTGCTTCTATAGCTGAAACTTGGCAGCCACAAACATGCCACTAAAGTAGAGTACTGAGAAATAACATCACCATATTCTTTTTTTCGGTTTTGTTTTCCATTGTACATCAGAACGCACGCCAGGAGAGCCAGCTGACGACGTCGATTGTCCTCGATGTGTTTTTCTTCTCTAGTTACGTTTTATCTCGCTAGTCTCCTTGAGATCTCGTGTCACTGTGAAATCGTTCCTACGATCGTCTCGCGGTCTGGCCGAACCATCTAGTGTGCGCGTTCAGAGGATCATAAGGCTAAAAATCGGTTGAAACTGCCATCATGTCTGTGGTCTCCCATGGTTTTAAAATCGGTTAAGATTTGAAAATCGTCTAGGGTGTCCCAGGCCTTAATATTAGGAATTTCACTGGTTTAGCTATTGACAGAGCTTTTTGTTTGACAAGTTTTCATAATGTAGAGAGTGTTCATTTATATAATACATAAGGAAACTAGATGAGGTAAAATAAACAATAGAAGTTGGTGTTCTAAAACGACAATCGTGAATATAAATTAAAAGAAAAGATCTGATTTGGGAACCTAAACTCAGGCAACTGCAAGCCTGAAAGCTTGTGGAGGCTTGAAACAAAATCCCTTTAAGACAAGTCATTTCACTCGGCGGCCATCTTTGTAACGCCTCTCGGGCATGCAAGTACAGCTCCTATATATTATTTGAATGGGGAAAACATCAAAATTTCCAAAACTGTTCACCAAGCTTACGATTAAATTTCATATTTGAAAATCACCAATGAAATCTGACAACAACTGTCTCATAAATGTTCTCTTATGCTCCGATAAATGTAAAAAAAACCCGCGCATTTTTCAGGCTAGACCAGCCAGTGTGCATGTGCAGTCCTAAGCGCATGTCTCAGAACGCTGACTGTTTCTATAGCAACCGGGACTTCTAACGGCAGCTGCAGTGACGCGCTGACTTTACCGGTTAGTGATTGGCTCTTTTACTCAATGCGGGGCTTCCTTCGATAGAGCGGCCATATCGAGCGTTGCATTCTTCCCCATTCAAAACTATACGAGTGACACGTCTTGGGTATTATAGTCTTTGTATAGTATTTTACCAATGCAAGATAAAAATTGTTTAATTAACTGAAGCAGAAATCATGATCACAATTAAATTACGATTGTATTTTAATTGTAATCATGATTTCTGCTTCAGTTAATTAAACTTTGTGCAGCCCTACCTTATGACATTTAATACACATATCATGAATACCTGGACAGGTGCCTAGAGACAGGTATGGGACGTCCGTGCTGGACCACTGCAGCTCAGCCAGCACAACAGCTGGCACCTCTTTCTTTCTGCCATTCCAAGAAGCCCGTGTGGCCCTCCAGCTCCACAGGTAGATTGAGCCCTGCATGTGGCTCTTGGATGCTGGGAGGAAATATGACAACCATCATTATTCAACTAGGCCTTCAAGATCAGACAGAACAAAGGCCAGAATGTGTTAAAAGTAAATTTCATAGAGTATACTAGGCACAATTTGAAATGGAAAATTTACATGCAAAACTACCAAAAAAGACGACCCTGAAGAAATTATTAGTACAAACATTTTTACATACTTTTAAAATAATGTTATTATTGTTAATAATATTATTATTACTATATACACAGTAACTATTATTATAATAATAATAATAATAATAATAATAATAATAATCTGTACCCATGGTACGGCAGTAAAGTTCCTTGATTATTAGACCGGAATGAGTATAGTGCCTAGCCATATCGGCTGAGAAAAAAAAAAATCGCAACTTCTCATTTTCCGTCGGTCTTAGTACACGATGTAACTACAGAAGAGTCCAGTTTTAAATAGGAAAAATATAGAAACTCTTTGGTCACTTTTGAGCGAGATTCTAACGGTCTAATCAGATTCAATGATCTATGCTAAGCTACAGCTAAAAGTGCTACCGCCAGACCCGGAGATCGGCTGAATGGATTCGAAACCGAATCCAACCTTTAAGGATGAACCATTATTATAATAATAATAATAGTTACTATGTATATAGTAGTAATAATAATAATAATATTATTAACAATAATAACATTTTAAAAGTATGCAAAAATGTTTGTACTAATAATTTCTCCAGGGCTATTTTTAAAAATAGTGGAGTGTTCCTTTAAATAGAAAACATAGGTTATATATTAAATATATTATTTGGTCAACTAGTCCTACATTTTTCTTACGGTTTACTCACCCACTATATCATCTGAGAGGAAGCTCAGTCCGTCAATAGTTCGGTAGGTGTTTTTCTTGTCCTTTTTCTTGTAAACTGGAAACACAATCTCCATCTCCTCATTTCTGAAAAACCATGTAAATTACAATAAAGTAACACACACAGATTTAATCAGCAGAGGGATGATGGAGAACTCAAACCTTTTCTGTGTGTTTTTGCTGAGCTGGATGTCAAAGATATACAGCCCGTCATCACAGCCCGAGAGGAGGTGCGTGTCTGGAGACGTGGGGAGCAGAGAGAGATGCAGAGGAGTGGAGCAAGTCTCCAGGACTAGCAGCTTACTGTAAAAATAAATAAAAGAAATACAAGTGTAATGGAAAGGTTTGTAAAAATGCAAATGTTTTTGAACAAAAACGCAGCACATTCTATCATTCTAAATGAAGTATTAAAAAATCCTGAACAATAAATAAACAACCTGATTTTGAAGTTGTAATCACGATCCAGTCCACCAATATCCCATAAAAAGATCTTATTTTCATATGTCCCAGCTGTAAACAGAAATAAAGTGATTTTTAGTTACATCTATATAGCTCAACTAAAGTCTCATTGTGTTCACTGATTGCTTAACTCACTGAAGAGAAAGCTAGCGTTGCGTGGACTGAAGCGCATAATGGAAATGGCACGTCGACTGGCACGAAACTCTCCAAATGCCAGGTTGACTCGGGGATGGATAAGCTTCACCAGACCCCTCTTACCCCCAGCTGCCAGGATATTGCAGGGACGGGCAGAGCCACCTGTCCTGGACATCAGCACCGTGGACCATGCTAATGAGAAGAACTCCTGCAAGACAACAGTGGATGCAACATTACATTTACAGCCACTGGATGCCAGTCAAATGCAGCCCATTTGCTTTTAACAGAACAGGCTACTGGATTCTTCAGCATCAGTAGCTATGTTCATAATGGAACACATACTGAATGGAATCTCTCTACATACAGTACATAATACACATTGTCTTTTTCAATAGTATTCGGAAAAGTAGGCACTATGCAATCATTTTAGCTGTTGTGGTGCTATCCAGTTCATCTTAGAAAAATCATGTTTAAAAAAAAAAAAGAATTTAATATTACTTCCAGTAATATTAAATCGACCAATAATCAGTTTTACCTACATTTTTAACGACAAATATATATATTTTTTTATCTGATAGTTTTGTTACATCAAATCCACCGTTTCAAGAATTGCACACAAAACTGCCATTTTGTGGAGCTCCATACATCACATGTGGACAAAAATATATTTATCATGGCCACAAACTGAGAATTTTTTCCCTCATTTTAGGTAAATCGCAGCCATGTATTAAGAATTTGTTCCCATAATGACCCATTTCTTTTTTAGTAAAACATGGCAATGTTGAACTAATTTGTTCCCTTGTTTTGATTTAATTAAAATGAGTGAAACTTCTACAACGTGGCCCCAATTTACCAATATGAGGGAACGAATTCTTAATTCACGCCCATTATATTTTTTTTACCTGCATACCATGTGCAGGGCTCCGTACTGTAACAATATTAATACCTCTGCTAACATGCCATTCTTAACGGACTCTAATGTTACATATTTACCGTTTTGTTTGTTATTTTACTGAAAATGTATAACTATTCCAGTAAATTAGTTGTCTCTACTTCTTAGCCTAATAAACATCTCAACCTTCATTTTAAACTGCAGTTTAAAGGGGTCATATGATGCGATTTCAAGTTTTCCTTTCTCTTTGGAGTGTTACAAGCTGATTGTGCATAGATAAGATCCCTAAAGTTGCAAAGACTAAATATCTGATATTCTTTATCAAAGTTAAGACTCTGCCACGCCCCCCTAAAATGGCTCGTTCTAACACGCCCCCACATATCTACCTCACTATGTGGAAATATTAGCATAATGAGCACGCAAAGAAAGAAGGCGTGGTTTCAGTAACCGCAGTTAGTGTTGAAGCAGCCATGTCAGGGAGACGATGTGTTTCTAGGCGAAAGCAAAAGCACTTTATTTGGCCTTCCGAAAGTAGATGCATTTAGGAATCTTTAAGATTACTTACAACAGAACAGCAATGCATTTTATGGACGACCGTTTCGTGAACCTAGGAGAGGAGGTAATTCTGACTTTGCTATGACAATCTAGCGCTTTTGAATTAGCTACTGTTTTGTTATTAGTTTAAGTATTTGCTATTGACTGTTCAAATGCGGAGTTTTGCGCATCGTGTGTGTGTG
>NW_015505274.1:2361229-2361822 GCF_001515645.1 Sinocyclocheilus grahami
GTAGTATTGTTGCCACTGCCGCCATGTCGTGAAGGTGCTGTGTTTCATTGTGAAAGCGAAACTACTTTGTTTGGCCTTCCAAAAGAGGACGATATCGCTTCCTCGTGCCTGGAGCTGATCCGTGCTGGTTGCTGAGGAAATACTACAACTTCGCACTGTCAATCGCCAGATCGGCTTTCACCGTGGACGAAGCAGAGTCCAGCCCGGGGTCGTCACATGTGGTTGCCGCAAGCCTCCTCTGTCGAATCCGCCGGGCGCCGCTCACTCAAGCCGCTGTGTGTTTCGTTGTGAAAGTGAAACTACTTTGTTTGGCCTTCCAAAAGAGGACATAATGTTTCTATAAAGTGGGGCAGTTCTAACTTTGCAAGGACAGTCTGGCGCTTCTGACTCGCAGCCTGTAAGTACGTTTTTTAAATTTAAAGAATTTGCCACTGATGATTCATACGCGAGTTTGAGCAGTGTAGAGTATCGCTTATTGTTTGTCATTTCTCCGATCACAAATGCAGACATGGTTTTATGTTTACACGGCGCAATACGCAACACAAAGTGTAAAACACAGTATAAGTCATTACAATCAGTAATTATGTCCCCAC
>NW_015505274.1:2361832-2401614 GCF_001515645.1 Sinocyclocheilus grahami
TGTTACATCAAATCCACCGTTTCAAGAATTGCACACAAAACTGCCATTTTGTGGAGCTCCATACATCACATGTGGACAAAAATATATTTATCATGGCCACAAACTGAGAATTTTTTCCCTCATTTTAGGTAAATCGCAGCCATGTATTAAGAATTTGTTCCCATAATGACCCATTTCTTTTTTAGTAAAACATGGCAATGTTGAACTAATTTGTTCCCTTGTTTTGATTTAATTAAAATGAGTGAAACTTCTACAACGTGGCCCCAATTTACCAATATGAGGGAACGAATTCTTAATTCACGCCCATTATATTTTTTTTACCTGCATACCATGTGCAGGGCTCCGTACTGTAACAATATTAATACCTCTGCTAACATGCCATTCTTAACGGACTCTAATGTTACATATTTACCGTTTTGTTTGTTATTTTACTGAAAATGTATAACTATTCCAGTAAATTAGTTGTCTCTACTTCTTAGCCTAATAAACATCTCAACCTTCATTTTAAACTGCAGTTTAAAGGGGTCATATGATGCAAGGGAACGAATTCTTAATTCACGCCCATTATATTTTTTTTACCTGCATACCATGTGCAGGGCTCCGTACTGTAACAATATTAATACCTCTGCTAACATGCCATTCTTAACGGACTCTAATGTTACATATTTACCGTTTTGTTTGTTATTTTACTGAAAATGTATAACTATTCCAGTAAATTAGTTGTCTCTACTTCTTAGCCTAATAAACATCTCAACCTTCATTTTAAACTGCAGTTTAAAGGGGTCATATGATGCGATTTCAAGTTTTCCTTTCTCTTTGGAGTGTTACAAGCTGATTGTGCATAGATAAGATCCCTAAAGTTGCAAAGACTAAATATCTGATATTCTTTATCAAAGTTAAGACTCTGCCACGCCCCCCTAAAATGGCTCGTTCTAACACGCCCCCACATATCTACCTCACTATGTGGAAATATTAGCATAATGAGCACGCAAAGAAAGGCGGCGTGGTTTCAGTAACCGCAGTTAGTGTTGAAGCAGCCATGTCAGGGAGACGATGTGTTTCTAGGCGAAAGCAAAAGCACTTTATTTGGCCTTCCGAAAGTAGATGCATTTAGGAATCTTTAAGATTACTTACAACAGAACAGCAATGCATTTTATGGACGACCGTTTCGTGAACCTAGGAGAGGAGGTAATTCTGACTTTGCTATGACAATCTAGCGCTTTTGAATTAGCTACTGTTTTGTTATTAGTTTAAGTATTTGCTATTGACTGTTCAAATGCAGAGTTTTGCGCATGAGGAGGTGCGTGTCTGGAGACGTGGGGAGCAGAGAGAGATGCAGAGGAGTGGAGCAAGTCTCCAGGACTAGCAGCTTACTGTAAAAATAAATAAAAGAAATACAAGTGTAATGGAAAGGTTTGTAAAAATGCAAATGTTTTTGAACAAAAACGCAGCACATTCTATCATTCTAAATGAAGTATTAAAAAATCCTGAACAATAAATAAACAACCTGATTTTGAAGTTGTAATCACGATCCAGTCCACCAATATCCCATAAAAAGATCTTATTTTCATATGTCCCAGCTGTAAACAGAAATAAAGTGATTTTTAGTTACATCTATATAGCTCAACTAAAGTCTCATTGTGTTCACTGATTGCTTAACTCACTGAAGAGAAAGCTAGCGTTGCGTGGACTGAAGCGCATAATGGAAATGGCACGTCGACTGGCACGAAACTCTCCAAATGCCAGGTTGACTCGGGGATGGATAAGCTTCACCAGACCCCTCTTACCCCCAGCTGCCAGGATATTGCAGGGACGGGCAGAGCCACCTGTCCTGGACATCAGCACCGTGGACCATGCTAATGAGAAGAACTCCTGCAAGACAACAGTGGATGCAACATTACATTTACAGCCACTGGATGCCAGTCAAATGCAGCCCATTTGCTTTTAACAGAACAGGCTACTGGATTCTTCAGCATCAGTAGCTATGTTCATAATGGAACACATACTGAATGGAATCTCTCTACATACAGTACATAATACACATTGTCTTTTTCAATAGTATTCGGAAAAGTAGGCACTATGCAATCATTTTAGCTGTTGTGGTGCTATCCAGTTCATCTTAGAAAAATCATGTTTAAAAAAAAAAAAGAATTTAATATTACTTCCAGTAATATTAAATCGACCAATAATCAGTTTTACCTACATTTTTAACGACAAATATATATATTTTTTTATCTGATAGTTCTGTTACATCAAATCCACCGTTTCAAGAATTGCACACAAAACTGCCATTTTGTGGAGCTCCATACATCACATGTGGACAAAAATATATTTATCATGGCCACAAACTGAGAATTTTTTCCCTCATTTTAGGTAAATCGCAGCCATGTATTAAGAATTTGTTCCCATAATGACCCATTTCTTTTTTAGTAAAACATGGCAATGTTGAACTAATTTGTTCCCTTGTTTTGATTTAATTAAAATGAGTGAAACTTCTACAACGTGGCCCCAATTTACCAATATGAGGGAACGAATTCTTAATTCACGCCCATTATATTTTTTTTACCTGCATACCATGTGCAGGGCTCCGTACTGTAACAATATTAATACCTCTGCTAACATGCCATTCTTAACGGACTCTAATGTTACATATTTACCGTTTTGTTTGTTATTTTACTGAAAATGTATAACTATTCCAGTAAATTAGTTGTCTCTACTTCTTAGCCTAATAAACATCTCAACCTTCATTTTAAACTGCAGTTTAAAGGGGTCATATGATGCAATTTCAAGTTTTCCTTTCTCTTTGGAGTGTTACAAGCTGATTGTGCATAGATAAGATCCCTAAAGTTGCAAAGACTAAATATCTGATATTCTTTATCAAAGTTAAGACTCTGCCACGCCCCCCTAAAATGGCTCGTTCTAACACGCCCCCACATATCTACCTCACTATGTGGAAATATTAGCATAATGAGCACGCAAAGAAAGAAGGCGTGGTTTCAGTAACCGCAGTTAGTGTTGAAGCAGCCATGTCAGGGAGACGATGTGTTTCTAGGCGAAAGCAAAAGCACTTTATTTGGCCTTCCGAAAGTAGATGCATTTAGGAATCTTTAAGATTACTTACAACAGAACAGCAATGCATTTTATGGACGACCGTTTCGTGAACCTAGGAGAGGAGGTAATTCTGACTTTGCTATGACAATCTGGCGCTTCTGAATCAGCTACTGTTTTGTTATTGGTTTAAGTATTTGCTATTGACTGTTCAATTGCGGAGTTTTGTGCATCGTGTGTGTACATGTGTACTATTTCTAAGCAGTCCAGCTGCAATTGCTTTGGCAATACAAATGTATCATTTTTGTCATGCCAATAAAGCACTCTTAAATTGAAAATTGAGAGAGAGAGAGAGAGAGAGAGAGAGACACAGACAGGCGCACATCACAGCGGAGTCAGCTTCTGAATCAGCTACTGTTTTGTTATTGGTTTAAGTATTTGCTATTGACTGTTCAATTGCGGAGTTTTGTGCATCGTGTGTGTACATGTGTACTATTTCTAAGCAGTCCAGCTGCAATTGCTTTGGCAATACAAATGTATCATTTTTGTCACGCCAATAAAGCACTCTTAAATTGAAAATTGAATTGAGAGAGCGAGCGCGAGAGAGAGGGAGAGCGAGAGACAGGGTCACATCACAGTGGAGTCAGCTGTCTTAACCGTGGCTTGTGTACTGCACACATACCAGCTTCATCACTGTGTGTCACGCGACTCTGTTCCCCTTTCGGGCTCGGTCTTTACATTTATTTTGAAAGATGAAGCTCACGATTATGGTAAGGGGCTTTACATTTCCGACGAGTGCTTGCGGTGTACGGCCAAAATAATGTGTTTTTTTAACATTAAAGCATGTCAACATATTCAGTTACACCAAATAATGATCTTTAAAAAAAGCATCATATGACCCCTTTAAAACAAATGATTACATTTATGCAAAGTTGATTTACTTGTTATTCATTTCTCCATTTGAAAATAGTAGACTGTCTTTTTTTGCCTGCTGTTTTATTGTTGGTGTAACTGTAAAAAAATATTTTTTATTGTGATAGAAAAAGGAAATTTTACAAAAACATGGAAGTAAATTTTTTTTCTGCATGTTGGTTATCAGACACAAACATACAAATAATCATTATTGATACCATAAATGAAAAAAAATAATCAGTATTGGTTATGTTCATTACAAAAGGACTGTCAAGTTGAGCACATTGCATTGTGGGAAAAAGTATTGCCAATTTTTGGCAAATGTTGGGTCATCTAGGTATTCAATCCATATGGGATATTTGCATTCTGTGCATGCACAGGTACATGTACACCGCAGAAATAGAAGAACTCAAGTATGATTTTCGGAATAACCAGTGTATTGCATGTATCATTGATGTGATACAGAAAACAGATTGGTATACATAACTAAGCCACCTGGTGGTCAGAGACGGTATTGTACAGAACTTCTCAGCACTCACCTCACCAGGAACCTTGTATTTCTTCAGCACGTGTCCTGACTCGCACTCAATCACACACAAAGTTTCCCCTCCACATGTGGCAACTGTCCGAGACCCACCACTGATACCTAACAGATTAAAAACAGTGCCAGTCGTAGAAGATCAAAAACACATTCAAGCATGCATCTCGATTTAAATTTGAAATGAATCACTTGATAGTGCTCACCACCACCACTGCATTCCTGTGGGGGCTCAAAGGCACAGGCCCAAAGCTGAGTGCTGAAGTCGTCAGGACTGTCCTGTCGACTGTGACACTGCAAGACATGCAACGGCTGCAGACTCACCGGCTCCTGTAACCACGAGGGAGAGAGAGGCGCACATTAACGATGCGCTAATGACTGTACAACGAGCAATCAACAGAAAACTGAATGCAAGTATAAAAGCAACAACAGGAATCCACAACTTAAGAGTGATTTGGTGACCATTCACATGCAAATATAATAGTCTGGCACAATAAGGAAATTTTTTTTTAAGACACAAACTTTAACGCCCATTAACGATGCGCTAATGACTGTACAACGAGCAATCAACAGAAAACTGAATGCAAGTATAAAAGCAACAACAGGAATCCACAACTTAAGAGTGATTCGGTGACCATTCACATGCAAATATAATAGTCTGGCACAATAAGGAAATTTTTTTTTAAGACACAAACTTTAGTCAGAATGTTCATTAAAGGTCAAAGTTTCAGGCCAAAAAAAAAAAAATAGGCATGTCCAAACCTTTTTTTTTATTTATTTTTTTATTACTGAAACAATAAAAGATGATTAAACTATATAATAAGGTTCCTTATCTTGACTTTTTTAATTTCATGCCTCCAAAAAAAATATCCGAATATGAATTCAGTACGTTTTTAGTTTCTTGTCATAGATGTTTATTCAAGTCACTGTATGCATTGTCAATATATACAGAAAAAAAATGCCTTTGACTCACCTGAGGAACTTTGAGTTTGGCACTGGCAGTTTTCCGAGGCGTGTTGTTTTCGGTTTTGGCAGTTTTCGGTTTGCTCTGTTGAGCCGTGGTCTGATCTTTAGCTGTTTTCCTCGGGCTCTCACCTTTAGCCGGTCTTGATGTGGGCGTAGAGATGACTGGCTTTGCTGCCTTTCTGGGGCTTTCAGTTTTGCTAGCACCTTTCTGAGAAATATTTTCCAGGCGGCTTGAATTCCTTGGACTACCCTCTGGGGTGCCTACATTGGTCATTCTGGCGTGCTTTCTGGGGCTGGACATTATAGGGTCAGTTTTCAGTGGAGTGCTCGTCACTCGTGTGGATTTTCGTGGACTAGCCTCAACTGGAGCTGCACTCGCCAGGCGACTTGACTTTCGTGGACTGGCCTCTGCGGCCACCTCGGAGTTGTTTCTGGTTCTTTTCTGAGGACTTGTGACACTGTTACCACCAAGATCACGAGGTCTTCTCTCTGCAGGAGTCTGTGTGGTGTAAAAAAAAATTGATAGTGTTACAAATGTTTTCAAAAGGTTCCCTCGATACAGCCTTAAGTTGGGATGGGAGAAAGCATTTTAGCCGTATGAAGCCTACTTTATCATATCTGGCATGCAAATTTCTAAACTTTGCTTAAAAACCTGTTACAAGCCTGATGTATCATATGACACTCAACAAAATTATGCAGATGGCTTTACCTCATTTTCCTTTGTTGGAGTCGTATATGTGATTTTGCCTCCATCACTGCATGTCAGCGACTTCAAATATTCCTTTGCAATCATTTCAACCTAAAAATAATAAAAAAGCATAAACGGAATGAGGTGAAATGCAACCAAATTTAAGTACATCTTTTTCATACGTCTTTCCTGGACATGTGCTGGCCAGGATTTCTAAACTGCCTAAAATGTCAGGGTTTTGACTTTGTTTTCAAACTTGCTGTAGAAGTTCAGTAGTAGTTTGACCAAAAGTGTGCTGGCATTGTACATAAGAGACCAATCGTGGCGTCCAAGATGGGATCTACAGAACACTCAAAAGGAATGCAAACACACATATACATATATATAGTATGAGAATTGTAGAGAGCATGTCAATAGGAAAATAAAGCTAAAACCCATTAGGCGATTTAGAAACTGGGCCAGGACATGTCTGGGAAAAAGAGGACATATGACCATCCGAGTGAAGTCTCTATGAATTCAAAATCTATGTCAGGACCATTAAACACAATATTCACACTAGAGTACCCACCCTCCACTTTGTGTATTCACTCAAGGAATTTGGACCATATTTGATTTGGGTGCAGGCAGCATGAACAAATCGCTTCTCTACAGCAGCCAGACTTTGTGCTGTAATGGGATCGGGGAGACTGAAGCTTCGTTCCCACACACCAATCACCTAAAAGTTACCAAAAAAAGCACATTTAAGACGTCGCACAGACAAACTGTTTTCGCTGTGGTCAATGGTTGAAAGTGACAAGTGGAAGAGTCAGTTCTCACCCTCTTCCTGAGGATCTCGGTGCTGCCATGGCGAATATGATGGGCCGTAGAGCTGATATCCTTCCCATTGAACATCCTCAGTTTAGGTAACAGGAAGATCACTTTGTGTTCATCATTGACCTAAAAAACAAACAAAACATAACACAATTCATAGACACAATAAAACCCACAGTGTCTAAAATGGCACTAAAGATGCTATTGATTAAAAAAAATAAAAATTTTAACGTAAGGATTGAATTTCAGAGCATGATTCTCACTGTGAGGTAGAGGTTGTCCTCTAGTCGAAGTTCCTCTACGTTTCTCTGGGCTTCCAGTGACACTACATCCTCCATTTCATTGTTTGAGCAGTTAAGGATCTTCAGGGAGGGCAGACAGAGGCCTTTGGGAATCTCCTGCAACATGTTCCCAGACAAATCCAACTGCTCCAGACTACACAGTTTAGATAGCAGAGGCACAGGCAGATCCTCGCCCTTCAGACCCATACGTGAGAGACTGTGCAGAACAGAGATTACATGAGTACACCAGAGCAATATTTTTTAAACAATTCCGTTTTTAACATAAGGGCATTACAATAGTCTTTTCTATTCTTTAAAACCATAACACACCGCTGTGTGCCTAGGAAAGACAAAAATGACTTTCTTACTTGAGGATCTTGATCTGTTCCAATTTGTTTGTCTTTGGGGAGCTCTTCTCCAGTAGTATCTTCTCGGTTATCTTCTCCATGGCTGCACAGTGAAAATGTGAGTACTGTGTCTAATCAGACCTTATAAAGGTGGGCTGTATTGATAACAGGTTTCAGACACGTAGTAAAACTCTTGCTATTGGATGTTTAGGTGTCAGAACCACAATGTATCTGGTATTGTTATGTAATGATACAGGACAAGTGGCCTATTCACGCCCTATAGCGGCTCTGAACACAGGAGATCGCCGTGAAACTTTTGTAGAGACTAGAGAGAAACATAATTTGCATCTTGTTAATACTGGAAAGGGCTAAGTAAGCAAAGAAACTGCGTGGTGGTTATAATCCCGAAACCAATTATTATAACTTATTAAAAACTAAAAAAGTATAAGTAAATTAGTAAAATGACGCTAAAAGCAATTTTGAAAGCACAACGACGAAGATATTTAAATGTTGCGCGTATTTTCTTTATAACGTAACGTATTTATTAAGTGCTTACAACAACTGACTGCTAAATTCGTAACTGCATGTTATAGCATGTTCATTGTGCGGCTGCACTTAGGTTTATTAAATGAAAGTTTTACAGACAAATGTATTGGGTTTAAATCGATTTACACAGCTTACCTCTAATATACATGCGGAGCAAGAGATCTTTAAATATATAGTACTCGCTGTCACGTGGATTAGAACTACAGAACGTTTTCCCGGGAAAATACAAATGAACTTTGACCGTCTTTGACGTAAAGGTTGGTTTTGGCGTCACCATTCCGCCATATTGAGTGTGGTACTGTAGTCAGAAAATTTGAAGATGCAGTTAACATAGATCAGGGTTCCTCAAATCTTGCCCTGGAGGGCCAATGCGCTGCAGAGTTTAGCTCCAACCCTGATCAAACTCACCTACCTGTGATTTTCTAATGATCCTGAAGACATTGATTAGCATGCTCAGGTGTGTTTGATTAGGGTTAGAGCTAAACTCTGCAGGAAAGTGGATCCTGTGGGCCAGATTTGAGGATTGCTGCCATAGATATTTATATTCATATCTATGGCAGTTACTGGGGGGGGGCGGCAAATTTCCAAGGGGCCCCAATAAGTCTTAAGTTATTTAATGTAATTATATTAATATAATCTAAATTAAAAAGCTTAAAATTTAAGATGTGCCACATTAAAATGACATAATATTTTGAGTTTTTATTACGGTAGAAGAAGCAGAGGTACATATCAGCTTAGATATGAGGGCCTTTTAATACAGGAGCCAAAAGGGTTGAGAACCACTAAAACCAAATCAAAAATATTTTAAAACGTTATACATTTCATTTTTAGTTTTAATGTAAAAGGCTCACAAATAATGGCATCTATGCTGAATCATCAGACCTCTTGGATTAAATTATGAAGGGCATGGTTTCATAATCATGTTTTCTACCAACCCCCTAAAATAGTTTTTTTTTATATATATTTAGAGCAATTTCTGTCTGCTCTAAATATATAAGGGAATCATTAAATCATGGATGTATATTTCAAGAAAAAAAAACTCGTTTGATATTATTGCAGCTCATATAATATCCTTTATTCATTCACACAAAATAACAACACAAAATAAAATAATATTAATTTATTAAGAGTTAAAAATAATCAGTTTACTGTACGTTACATTTGTAAAGAAAACTGTACATACATTCACATATCAAAGCAAAGGCAGCTTATAGTGCTATATCTAGCAACTCTGAGCCCAGTTTCTCCTGCTCTCCTCCCTTTAGAAACTCCTCAGACAGCTGAAGGAGCTGCACGCTCTGCGCCTGTGAATGTCTTTCCTGTGGATGGCATGTTTCCACCGGTGACGTGCCTCTCCATAGAGTACAATCAGTGATCTGCGTGGTGAATGCACGGCTACTCTCACCTCCCCATCGTCCATGTCTCCCCAGCCTCGATCTAAACTCATCGTGAGGACAGTGTCTGAGAGCAGGTTAATGGTGACCAAGTGCTCTCCCCACAGCCAACTATCATCTAAGTGAGGGTCAATGGCAGAGCCTCTGAGGGGATCATAGTCTAGGTTGCACTGCTCTACTGGATTGAAGAAGGTGCCTTTGACATCCTGTCCACCAGGTGACGGCTCATAGCAGGCAGGCCAGTGAAGTTTCCCACACAAACACAACGTTTCTTGAAGCCCAAAGTCCTGTGGATATATATATATATATATATATATATATATATATATATAGTTATTTGGATGCCATTACAATAGTACTGATTTACAGGTTTTATAACCTCACATTAACTGAGAAACTAAGAATAATTCTGATGAAGTAACAATTAACTTTTAGATTTTTATCGTATGGCAAAAACAAGCTTCCATAGGTAGAAGACATTGTGAATAAGGTTTTCTTTTTTCAGTTTCTTTTAAATCACCTTTTAGGATTTTTGCAGTTTAGTTAAGAAATTTCACTGACTGCCATAACTACTTAAAGATCATGCTGCTGAAGAATAAAAGGTTAAAGGAATGTATTTATTTAGTAGTTCATTCTCTCAGTTTTTTTCTTAATTCACCTGTTTTCGACGGCCTGATTGAGAATCTCTCCAAACATCTTGATCCATTCTGGCGATCAGTTCCCTCTCTTCATCTTCTGAAACAAAATTCTCCCACAAAAATATTCCAGGAAACGTAAAGGACTGTTGAGTGCCACTTTCCTCCTCTCCGACTGCTGCCTTTGACACCGGATCATAGGTGAAATCATAATGTGTCTGCAACAGAATATATCATTTTTTTAATACACTACTGGAGGTTAGTATTTTTATTTTTTTTTGGTAAGAAATCAACATTTCTGCAAGGATGCATTAAATTGATCAAAAGTGACAGTAAAGACATTTATTTGAAGAAATCCTTAAAAAATTGATCAATGTTTTCACAAAAATATTAAGCAGCACAACTGTTTTTAACATAATAATGTTTCTTCAGCAACAAATCAGCACATTATGATTTCTGAAGGATCATGTGATACTGAAGACTGGAGTAATGATGCTGAAAATATAGTTTTGTCATCACAAGTGAAATAAATTAGAAAAATAATTGTAATAACATTTCACAACTTTACTGTTTTACTGTATTTCTGATCAAATAAATGCAGCCTTTGTGAGCGTAAGATAATGATTTCACAAACAATATTTGTTTACTGACAACAGATTTTTGAACGGTAGTGTGTTTAGCGTAGTAGCACAATATTCAGTCTGGGCAGAAAAAAAGGTTTGATTTAATTTAATGGAGGACTCTGTTCAACTGCTATACTGATGGCGACAGTAGTCAGCTCGTTTAAACGCCAAATCCGCGTCAAGACGAGCGCTTTTCGTAGTGTTGTTGACTCCCCAGCTCATTCTGCTGAAGTAAATGTTGTTTAGGCTCCAACCCCTCGCACCTCAGACATGATCTTACTCCTTTACAACCACAGTTAATACTCTACATCTGTCCAGTAGCGCTCAAGTTGCTCAAGTTACATTTGTTTAGCACATTTGCGTCCCCTTTGAAACAACCGAAGGTCCCAAATCGAAAACCACGAGCTTCACAAACCCATGAAAACAATACAGCCACAATGTTAAGATTCAAATAAATGCAAGTTAATGCATTTCATTACAAAAGCCCATTTATTAATAACAAAAAAATAAACTACATCACAACTGAGTGGGACACTGAAGAGGAAATTATTTCCTTTTACATACATTTGGTGTGCGATGAAATACTCTTGAAGAATATTGAAGATTTGATCATTTCATCATACCAACATGCTTTGTTAGAAAATCAAAATTGGAGGAGGAACTCCACAGATCTTAAGCTCAGTGTTGTTAGAGGCTGTTCAAAATCTCTTTTACTATTTATTATGAGAGCTTGTCAACTGACCTCATAATATTTAATGAAAATAAATAAATGGGAGTATTGTAGCCCATCACAGAAACCCAGTTTAAGAGTGACTATTGTGCAGTCCATTGTGAATTAGCCTAGTTGTCATCCAATGGAGTTTGATGGTCTTCATTCTATGCCCTCTTGTTTGTCTTTGATGGCAACCTAAAATGAAAAAAGCAACATCAGTTTCTGGAATATAAAATACAGTCTCCTCAACACAATAGTTCTCATTCACTAATAATTGTGTGGATCATTTGTACTTATATTCACAGGGGACTTCTTATGGAAATTCAAATGCCTAATTCACATGTGCCCATGCACATTAATTTGTTCAGAATGCACACCTCTCATCAGCCAGCTGCAGCTACATACACATATTTCCATTTTTATGCAGAGAAATTTTGCAGCTCGAGCTAAAATGCAGGTTTTCTTAATCTTTTACTGTATATATATATATATATATATATATATATATATATATTAAAAAACATCTACAATTAAAATGTCTTTTTTAACACTATTATAAGGCCACCCAGGGTATGTGATTCAGGGTTAATCAAAACTAAAACCATAAAAAATAAATAAATAAATTGTTGCTTGAAATAACGTAACCATTAACAATCATAGCAAATATTATAACAGTATTATAACAGGTTCTTCCTCTGCTATTCACCGTCACTTTGCAAAATACTCTATTCGTGAGTGCCACCAAGTCGTAGTTTTATGTAACAGCAGCAGCTCTGGGCATATGAACAAAAGCACTAATATTATCAGCTGGCCAGTTTTCTTCTCAGTGCAATGGAAAAGAGATTTTGAAAAATACGTCAATATGTCGTATTGATGACATGCAAATGTTTATGCCAGTCTGAAAAGACACGTTAACAATACTTTGTTCAAGATAAAATTATCGCACCGAATACAACAGGCCCTTACACACTGAAGTTCCCAACTTAGATAGTTATAGGTTGTTCAAATCCCTTACTGTACGTATAAGCTATAATAATAGTGATGCTTGCCGCAGCAAATATCACTAATAAATCAAATCCCGTCATCCCTCGCTGAACTGAAAGAGACTATGTATATGACACACACCCTGAATCGCTCTTCCAACAGGGACAGTTCACTGATCAGATCAGTGATGGCATTCGTGAAGGCTTCCTGGGGACTGTAGTCTGGTGTCGTCTGAACACGGATCACTATCTTGTGCTCCAGAGGATGAGGAACCTTATATCCAGCAAACAGCACCTGAGGGTCCTTCAGCAGTTGTCTTATGGAAACATGTCATAGGTTGAATACAAAAACCAACACATTTGGCCATCAGATGCTTGTGCACTTACGACCGGATGATGTTCCCCAGTGTGTGATCCTCTTTATTCAGTGTGAACAGACATGCATTTGGCACCTTGGTGTCTTTAACTATTGTGATTCTGTAAAAAAAAAAGAAAAAAAGCTGAACAGGAATATTATGCTATTACTTCCCTTTACAAACTGTACTGTTATGGTACGGTGATGGAGATAATATGGTACTTTGAGATATATATATATATATATATATATATATATACATACACACACTATAGTTATTCACATGATACAAAAAATGTCATGGTACCATCTCCAAAACCGTTTGTTAATGTATGTATGTACGTTTGTGTGTGTGTGTGTGTGTGTGTGTGTGTGTGTGTATATAGAGAGAATATATATATATATTATATAATAAAATTTTTCGACTCTAGTGTATAGCTTGTAAAATAAAAAGCTCTGTGAGGTATCCATTAAGTACAACAGACCAGGTAAATACTTACTACCGTTAATTGTCGTTAGCCAACAAGCTAAGCACTTCTAACTCCCGAATTCCACCTGACTGAATTGGTTTCATTACAGGTTTTAGTTAGTTCAGTTAGTATCACTTACTATTAAAGATTGCGTTGTATTGCACTTACTTCTTTTCTCCCTCAAATAGCAAAAAGGACTCGAATGCCGGTGGCGCGTTCATCCTGTTTGAAAACCAGTAGCGATGCTGCTAATGGACGCACATTGCACTGCGCATGCGCATTACACGGCGTGCGTGAGCCGTGAGTGGAGTCCGCTGGAGGGCAACGAAGAGCCGTAGATCAAAAAAGAATGCTTTCTCTAAACATACCCTATATTTTATAGTTTTCAACACAGAGACAAAGATGTCAGCCTTTACTTTTCTTAATTATTGGAGAAAGATTCTTTATTTCTAAGTAGAAATGGTTGGAAAATAAACCAAATTTTGACTTTTTTTCTGATCAAATTACAGTGTTATTATCAGACAAATTGACAGTAATGTTTTAAACGTCCTAAAGATACTTAAAAAAAAATTCTTTCTACGTTCTACACTCTTTAAAGGTTCTTTACACGTTGTAACACAACCATATCGTCCTGAAGAACCCGATTATGCTGAAATTATTCTTTGTGACTACACAGACCATCAACACGCTCTCAACAGGTAAATAATTTAATTCGTAATATGTCTATAATTTAACTTTAACTTTTGAATTGTAACTGGTATCCTATCAGTCATGGGTCTCTCTCTCTCTCTCTCTCTCTCTCACACACACACACACACACACACACAGGTTTGTTTTTGTGAAAAGTGGGGACATCCCATAGGCGTAATGGTTTTTATACTGTACAGACCGTATATTCTATTGCCCTACACCAACCCTACCCCTAAACCTACCCCTCACAGGAGACTTTGTGCTATTTCAGATTTTCAATACACTCCATTCTGTGTGATTTATAAGCATTTTGAAAAGTGGGGACATGGGGTAATGTCCTGAAAAGTCCCCTTCTCCTTGTAATACCTATGTCATACCCTTGTCATTATACAAATGTATGTCCTCATTTGTCACAAAAACGTGCGCGCACACACACACACACACACACACACACACACACACACAGTTGCACCGTTTAGGTGCTTTATTGGCATGACAGATATTTGTACATTCCTATTGCCAAAGCAGTGCAGCATTGCTGCATACAAAACTGTGCAAGAATGGAGTAGTGCAAAATAATATGAAGAAAAGAACAAAAACAGTAATTGAGGTATGAAAATATTACAGGTTCACAAGTAGAAGTAAATAAGAGTAATACAATAAACAATAATACAGTAAAATACAAAAGAGCGTTGATAGAGTGTGCAGGAGACAGACTGGAGCTGGATCACTCCCTGTCCCTCATGTTGTGACAGGCGCATAATACTATTATGGGAATACTATTTAGAGATTTTTACAGTTGGTTTTATACCTTTAGATCAAATGGTGTTGTCGTTTAATGGATCAGGAAATCGTGTTCCAACTTGTCCTCATGACCTATTGACTGAACTCGTGAAGTGTTTTTAGTCCCTGTCTTTTGAGTAAAAAAAAGTAAAAGAGTTTTTTTACTCACATTATTCACACCTTTTGCAATTTGGTGAGTAAAATATAAACTGTGATTTGGCCATTCGGAAAGTGTCCTTTGAGGAAATTATATAACAGACTTTTTTTTGTCATTAAAGCACAATAGTCCTCAATTAAAACTGTTCTTAGAGGTTATTAGTCATTCTTCATAGTAATCAGTCAAAAGTAGCAATGCAAGCAGTATCTAGTTACAGTGTCTGGTCTGGGAAAGACTGAGGCAGTGAGATATTTGCTACAGAATTTAGAAGACAAACAGTCCAGACATCAATCAAAAAAGCAAAAGAAGTGGGCGTGTGTTTATGTATGAGAGAATGTCAAATGTGGGTGAAAAAGCCGTGAAGGAGTCAAGCAGACCATGAGTCTTTCACAAATTTCTTCACTTCTTCCACATTTGATGGGAATTCAAAAATGTCTCAGAGCCAGATGTTTACGTTTTTATCATTTTATGTTGTAACGCACCTTTTGAAAAATGTCTCTATATCTTTAGCATGATTCACAAGGAATCTTCATTAAGGTGTTCATGAATAGCAGGAATTTTTTTTTTAAATAAATTTGCCTTGTATCGTACCTCAAAAGCTGAACATTACTAAAAATGACTGCATATTTAGAAACAAATAAATGGTTTGTAGTTACAATACGTTAATTCATAATATTTTAAAATATTAACTACAGTGACAAATTGATGTCTATAGTGTAATTTAGGTGTTTTTAAACTGTTTGAGGCTAATGACCCACAAATTATCCCCTTATGAGAGGACCCTCTTTCAAAAATATAAATGCAGCAATATAATTTTATGTATAAAGACCTATGTATGTGAGGAAAAAAAATTAATAGAATATATAGATTCTATATATAGATTCTGTACTGAATCCAAAAAATAAAAAACACTGACTTTGTATTAAAAGTTTCCTTTCTAGCTCATATTAGAGTAATGTTAAATGTATAGACCAATTTTAATTTTTTATTTCTATTATAATATTTGAATATCTTTGAAAACTGCAACTTTTTTGCATTTTGCGGTTACATATGTCATCACAAATCTTCCAAAATCCCCTGTGAAATCTTCTAGCTTGAGAAACTCTGTCACTATAGGAAAATAAATGTGAAAATGATTATGAAGCTTTTATAAAATGACTTAGGAAGTAGTGTGGTGTTTCAACATAAGAGTCATGTTTCCAACTAGCAATATTCAATGATATCTAACTACAAAGCCATTTTTAATGATCAAAAAGAGGAATAAGCCATAAAAGGCATTGACCACTTGAAAGAGAGTTTGTTTTTACATTTGCTTCCTTCTCTTTTTCAGTGAACAAGGACCTCCAAAGACAAAGATGTGAACGTGAGGAACTGCTCATAGAGAATGCCTGCATTAACTGTAAGCCAACAATGACCTAAACTATGAATAACAAAACAATGACATATTTGAAGAGGTTATGCCAGCTCTCTATAAAGTGTGTGTATATATATAAATATTTAGATATGTTGAAATATATCGTTTATAGATCTGTCTTTAACACAATCATTTAAAAGGGATAGTTCACCCAACTTACTTTACATTATTTACTCACCTTCAATTTGTTCCAAAGTTTCTTTCTTCTGCTGAGCATAAAATAAGATATTTTGATGATTGTGCGTAACCAAACAGTTTCTAGTCCCCATTGACTTCCACAGTATTTATTTTTTATGCTATGGAAGTCATTGGCTTCCAGCAACTGTTTGGTTGCAAACATTCTTCAGAATATTGTCTTTTATGTTCGACAGAAGAAAGAAACGCATACAGGTTTGGGGTGAGTAAATGATGACAGAATGTCCAACTATTTTGAACTAGTTTTGACAGAATTTTGAACTACCCAAAACTAACTGTATCTATTACTTTTATTGTTCAATTGATTTTTTGCTATTTATTTTCCACTTTTTCCCTATAGTATCTGTCTAGAAAGACCAGTACAGTTACTTAAATAAGATTAAAAATAAAAAAAATCCTTAAACAATTCTGTAATAGTTAGGTTTTCTTCTATGCTGCACTGTGTACCTGCAGGTTTGTATGTTTGTCTTCATGCATTTAAAGGTAGCTCCTAAATTGTTTTATAGGTGTTCTAAAGCTGGGCTTGGTGGTCTTTACTTATCATCTGTCTAGTGTTTTTTCTTAGTTTACTTTGATTGATTAAATTAATTTACTATTTATTTATAAAAATCTGTACTATTGTGCAAAACAGCGTGTAGTGTAAATATATTCTTTATCAGCCAAAATATGCTAATCATCACACAGAAATAAAGTTAAATACACTTACAGTAAAATGTTGAACACATAACTAATTCTGGAGTTTCCTATCTGTATTTCATCATCAGGCTGTGATGGCCAGGATTGGAATAGGAAGTGCTCGAGCGGATGCCCCTCCCACTGTCATAGTCTATAATAACTCCATAAACCACAGGTGATCATAAGAGCAAAGCACACTCTCTTACATCCCTTCAGCTCGTGGTCAGACCTCTGTCGTGCAGGATGGCTGAATCTTACGTGCGACATATGGAAATGTTAGGCTTTGAGAAAAGATTCTTTCCCAGCCAGCACTATGTAAGTATGCTTCTCCAAAAATGGTGAAATATCAAGATAAGTATAGACACTATACAAATTAAACAAGTAAAGTTTTTTAATGCTTGAAGAATGTTTTAGCTATAGAACAAAATTTTCTAGATAGATAGATTTTCTATAGAACAAAAAGTTTCTTTTTCATATACTAAGGTTTACATGCTCCTGGTTAAATGGAATGATCAATCTGAAAAGCTGGTGTACAGACGCTATCCAGAAATCCATACATTTCACGTAAGTCTAGTTTTCAGTTCTCTACAATTGAAAGTATAGTAGAGTGTTACATTTTCCTTTCCCTACCCGATTTCATTTTCATCACTGCAAGCATTTCCTGTATTTCTAATCACGCTGTTATATTTGTATGCAATTATTTTCTGTAACATAGCCTATAATCAGACTGCAACATAAATGAAATAGCTTATTCATATATATAAGTTTATATATGTTTTTTTTACAGAAAGCTTTGAAGGAAATGTTCCCAATTGAGGCAGGAGACATTGACGGAAATGACAGAATCATTCCTTCATTACCTGGTAAATTCTTGTGTGATTTAAAACACAGATCTTCAGATCACTTGATCTACTTTCAGAAAGAACAAAACAACATATCATAAATGTTTTACTAAGTTAACAGCATCTACAGACTTACGGCAAGCAATAAATGAGTCAACATAAAGTGAAAGTTTCATTTTTCAGACAATACAGAAATAGGTTTTGGTTCTCAACGGTCCTATGAGAAGAGGAAACATCTGCTTAATGTCAAGCATATCAGATATGTCCGTTTATTAATTTAGAAGTCATGAAAGGTGGTTAACACAAAGTTAAAACAATTCTATTTGCATGTCATGCCTTTTTGTTCTGGGTTTTTTGAGTTTGAGTTTCAGTTCTGCAAATGATTTGTTTTTTATGGGGGATATTGTGACTGATGTTGATAAGCTGTTTTCTTTGGACTTTCCAGTGTGGCATGCAAGTTAGAGAGATATTGTAACCATGAGGTCAAAAGAGTTTGTGCAACATGACCATACCGCAGAGTTGTCTACAAGTAGAGAGAATGATTTCTCACACTTGTGACACAACTCAGTGTGTAGTGTTGTGTAGTGGTAGTTAACTGACAAGAATTTCGAAATATGGCATAATAAGGCATTTGCAGATAAATTATATCAAAAGGAGAATTTGATCTTACCTGATGTAGTGTTGCATGCAAACAGCCATTCAAATGTACTCCGTTGTAGCAGGCAAAAAAGATATTGGAATCATAAAGTCAAAATAGTTTGTGCAACACAACAATACTACATTAAGACAATAAAAGTGTAACGTTCCATCTCACAATCTGTAATTAAATCTCTCTCAGCTCCCAAATGGCTCGACAACCAGAAAACAACAGAGACGAGGCAGGTGACTCTTGCTGAATACTTTCATTCCCTTCTCAACTTGCCTCCGAAGATCTCCCGCTGTCAGCTTGTATGTGACTTCTTCACAATGCGGCCTGAAGATGAAACTCCACCAGCACCGCACCCGTAAGTCTGTCTGGCTAAAGTTAGCTGGAGCTGTGGCTTTGTGGTTATGGACATGCTCTGATGCTTTAAGCCATAATGGTTATGACAATACATGTTCAAATCCTGCTCATGATGTTCACTGATCATGTCCCTACTATAAATTAACAAGGCCAAAAAATTATAAAATAATAATAAAAAACTGCAACTGTGCTTTTTGCTACAGAATACAGTATTTACAAAAAAACACATTATTTTTACTTTTGTCTTTCTATAGATACAAAAGAAACGAGACCTTCATTATGTCCACAAACAGAGCACGGAGCAACACCACATCAGGTAAGATCAAATTCTCCTTTTGATATAATTTATCTGCAAATGCCTTATGCCATTTCCCGACAGGATTTTATAGCTGTTGTTCTTTGTGCAGAAATCACAGGGCCCATCATGCTTGAAAGCTACAGAGTGATTGCAGACTACAGCAAGAGCTCAAAGTATGAGCTCGCTCTAAAGATGGGAGACATGGTGGACATTGTGGAAAAAAGCCCAAATGGTGAGCAGGAAGTGAAATGTAGCTGTATTAAAAATTTATTTAATTTATTAATTATTATTTTAATGCAAAATAATATTATATATATTTTTAAATACAATGAAAATTCACTTGTATATTATAATTACAATATTAATTATATTATAATTACTATATACACTACTATATATAAAGACATTTATACTTATTTACTTTTAATCAGCAAGAACAAGAATAATTTGATCAAAAGTGACAGTAAAAACATTTATACAAAATGTTTGCTACAAAATTAAATTGTTTTTAAACTTTCTATTCATCAAATACGATTATTAAGCAGCACAACTGTTTTCAACATTGATTATGATAAAAAAAATTGTTTTTAGCTTTGCCATCACAAGAATAAATAACACTTTTATATAATAAAATAGAAAACAGTTATTTTAAAGGGGTCATATGATGCGATTTCAAGTTTTCCTTTCTCTTTGGAGTGTTACAAACTGATTGTGCATAGATAAGATCCCTGAAGTTGCAAAGACTAAAGTCTCAAAACCAAAGAGATATTCTTTATCGAAGTTAAGACTCTGCCACGCCTACCTAAAATGGCTCGTTTTAACACACCCCCACATATCTACCTCACTATGTGGAAATATTTGCATAATGCAAATAAATAAGCTTTCCATTTATGTATGGTTTGTTAGGATAGGACAATATTTGTCTGAGAGACAACTATTTGAAAATCTGAAATCTGAGGGTGCAAAAAAATCAAAATATTGACAAAATCGCCTTTAAAGTTGTCCAAATGAAGTCCTTAGCAATTACTAATCAAAACTGAATTTTTAATATATTTATGGTTGGAAATTTACAAAATATCTTCATGGAACATGATCTTAATGATTTTTGGTATAAAAGAAAAATCGATAATTTTGACCCATACAATGTATTTTTGGCTATTGCTAAAACCCGTGCAACTTAAGACTGGTTTCCTGGGTCACATATGTGTTCAGTTACAAGAACAATCTTGCATTGCATAAGCACTCAAAAGCACCTAGTCATACTCACTTAGCTCTCTTTCCACATTTTCAAATATCAGTAAGGGGTAAAGCAGATCTAATGCGTGATGTGATCTGATGTTTACAGGCTGGTGGTTTTGTCAATATGAGTCCAGGAGAGGCTGGGTGCCAGCTTCATACTTAGAGCCTCTGGATGGAGCAGATGAATCAGAGGAACCAGAGCCTAATTACACAGGTTAGTGTGTATTGCCATACTGCCACTGATATGAGATGCAAAACACTATTTTGGGAGTTATTAATTATGCTGTTTGGATTGTACTGATGATATTTACCCACACCAGGAGAGCTCTACAAAACCACTAAAGGGTATAAAGCTGTCGAAGAGGATGAGTTGACTCTCGAGGCAGGAGAGATGATCGAGGTCATCCATAAACTTCTTGATGGGTGGTGGGTGGTCAGGTATGAGTCATCCTCTCTAAATTTAACCTGATGGTGTTTTGAAACAATCGAAATGCTTGCAGTCATTTGATGAGTCATAATTGAATCAGATTCCCAAATGTCTTATACAGGAAAGGAGAAGATACGGGCTTCTACCCATCCTTGTTCCTGTGCAGGACGGGAGAGAGGAAAGAGGTGGATGCGGAGAAGGAGGTGGTCAGAAGAGCAACACCACCACCCAGAAGGTAGAGCAATATGTCTATGAAACGCAACACATATGGCGCTTTTCCACTGCATGGTACGGCACAGTACGGTTCAGTACGGTTCACTTTTGGGGGGGTTTCCACTGGGTACAGTACCTGGTACTTTTTTTAGTACCACCTCGGTTGAGGTTCCAAGTGAACCGTACCGTTACCAAAATGTGATGTGTAAACTCTGCTGATCACTGATTGGCTGAAGAGAATCATCACTACCTGCGTCACTGAACTTGCGACACAAACACAACAGAACCGCTAGATTTAAAGGGTTAGTTCACCCAAAAATGAAAATTAGGCTGTGTTTTACTCACCCCAGAGCCATCCTAGGTGTATATGACTTTCTTCTTTCAGACGAACCCAGTCGGAGTTATATAAAAAAATTGTCTTTGAACTTTCAAGCTGTTTAATGCCAATCAGCGGGTGTTGCATGCATCAGTCCAAAAGAAGTTAAATAAAAAGCGCCCATCCATAATAAAAAAGTGTCTCACATGGCTCCGGGGGTGAACAAAGGCCTCCGGTAGCGAATCGATGCGTTTTTGTAAGAAAAATATCCAGATTCAAAACGTAATAATCACTTTAATGTAGCTTGCGCCAACAGTCCTACACGGAAGCAGCTCCAGGTGGATGACGTATGAGGTCAGCGTTGCGCATGCGCCAGTGAGTCTCGTGAAAACCAACATTTGTTAACAGGAGCAAAGGAAGCAAAGTTTCCTTACTTTGGCAAAGGAAAACCAGTCTCCTCTTGGCTTATATCGAAATCCTCTGACATTCTTCTTTACAAATCCTCGTTTTGTACTTCTAATTAGTGACCGTTGTTTTATTTTGATCTCTCCCCTGCGCTTCCACGTTTGTCACTTCTGAGCGGCGCATGCACAAAGCCGACCTCATACGTCATCTGCCCGGAACTGCTTCCGTTTACAACAGTGTGAGCGCAAGCTAGATTAAAGTGATTATTACGTTTTGAATATGGATCTTTTTCTTACAAAAACGCATCGATTCGCTACAGGAGGCCTTTGTTCACGAGCTAACAGTAACGGAACACTTTGGTTGATCATAATTTACAAAATTTATTTTGGCCAACAGGTCTACCATACGCAATGCCCAGAGCATCCATCCTAAGGGACGTCAGCGAATCAGTCAGAACACCTATCGAAGACAGAGTCGAAGATTCTTACAGCAGCGAGGAAGACTGAACTCCCCATCCAGGAATGGGACACAATCTCCACTGCAGGAGAGGAAGACAAACAGAGGTGTGCATTCTCCATAAAGAAATATGTCTAGTGCATTATAGTGGGATATAGCATAGATTTGAATTAAAATTAATTAATAAATCATAAAAAAATTAATTATATATTTATGCAAATATGTTTTCTTGTTCGATACGGTCTATCTATCTATCTATCTATCAGTGGGAAAAATCTTCTTGAGGTAAAGTAAAACATTTTTTAAATTTTATTTAGTAATTATTTGTTTTAAATATTTTTATTTATTTTGTCCTCTTATTATGAAAGTAGGTGGCGATAATGCACCTTAACATTGGTGCTACCCGCCATCAAACCGAAGAAGAAGAAATGTAATGATATGTTTGAGGGGAAAAGAATGGGGTGCAAGTAGATTATTAATGAAGAGAATATATGTGGCTCTAATTTGATCGGTGTTAGATTATGGGTGTGTGGTTTTTGGTTCTGCAGCTCAATCTCTGTTAAAAAAGCTTGATGTAATCCAGGCACAGGCCTTGAGGCTGTGTTGTGGAGCTTTTAAAACTACCCCAGTGTGGTCGTGTTTAAACGAGGCGTTTTAGGCAGTTGTGGCTGACTCTGAACTTTTATAAAGAATATCTCTTTGGATTTGAGACTTTAGTCTTTGCAACTTTACAGATCTTCTTTATGCTCCAAGAGCTTGTAACACTCCAAAGAGAAAGGAAAAATTGAAATCGCATCATATGACCCCTTTAAGGGACACAGGGGTTTTTAATAGAGTATGAGTTATAGGAGTATTGAGGAAGGTTACAATTATTATTATTATATAGTAGAATAAGGATGAAGTGTGTGGATTTGTATGCTTGGGGGAGAAGGAGGGAATTGGGTGAATTAGTCTGTGAACCTGTTGTCTGATCCACTCTCCGGAGCAGATGGTGGCGGTAAGGCACCAATTACGCTGGATGCCAACCACCGTTAAACATTAAGAAGAAGAAGCTCATCATGCGTCAGAGCTGTCATGGCCGCCCCCGAAGAAAACATGTCAGGGCAGCATAAAACACAGAGTAGACGTATTTCACAATATATTACTGTATATTTTTCATTTCAGACGCCGAGCCAGTTTGCAGAGTTACAGACATACTAATGTGTGAATTATATTATGTGACAGGAAGTATTTGAAACGGTTTGTCGAATATATTATAGAGGATTTTTCGATCATTGAGCGTGAGTATTGAGTTCACCTCCAAACAAAATAGAATACAGAATGCTCTGGTATCATATAGTAATACAGTGTACTTGATATATATAATCTATATTCATGTATCATATTTACATGGTGCACCATGATACCTCTAAGTCAGGGCTGGGCAACTTGTCCTGCAGAGTTCAGCTCACTCCCTAATCAAACACACCTGCCTGTAGCTTTCTAGTGATCTTGAAGACATTGATCAGCTTATTCTGGTGTATTTGATTAGGGTGTGAGCTAAACTTTGCAGGACAGTGGCCCTCCAGGACCGAAGTTGCCCATCCCTGCCCTAAGTAGTACTGTGTACGTAGCATTTACCATAGAACTACCATGATAAATGCTACATAAATTAATAAATACATCTAAAATCATGCTTATACCATGGTACATTGTTAGTGTTGGATAATCCTCTTAATTATACTAATATTCAGTCTTGGTATGAGGTATTTCAGAGTTTATGTTGTAAATTTGTATTTTTTTGCAGGTGAGTGCATTCAGATGGCTTTAGTCAGCATTCGCTCCTGTGGCCGTTGTGGTTTTCTGCTGGGTCTCCGTGCGTATGCCACTCGACCAGTTGGCACCCCAAGAAAGCGGGAGCAGCAAGATGACACCCCCGTGTTCCAATATGTTGGTCAACACAGGAAGCCCCAAGGAAAGGTGTTTGTGTGGGGCTTCAGCTACACTGGAGCTTTAGGGATCCCAAGCTTTGTAGTGCCGGACAGTGGCAGAAAAAAGCCCAGGAAGTACCAGCTCACACCTTACCGCCTGGATACTGAACAGAAGGTGATGTTCTACCAAAAATATGAGGAATGTGATAAACAATTTGAGCACTACATTTTGATTAAAAAGTACTGCAAAAACATTACAATTTGAAATACATACGTTTTCTAATTTAAGTGTAATTTATTCTTGTAATGGCAAAGCTGAATTTTCAGCAGTTCCAGTGTCACATGATTAATTCAGAAATGATTCTAATATGCTGATTTGGTTTTTAAGAAACATTATTAGCAATGTTTAAAACAGCTGTGATGCTTAATATTTTTGTGGATACTGTGATACATTTTGTAGAATTCTTCAAAGAATAGAAAGTTCAAAAGAACAGCAATTATTTGAAAACTTTTGCAGCATTATAAATGCTTTTACTGTCACTCTTGATCAGTTTAATGTGTCCTGGCTGAATACAAGTATTAACTTATTTAAAAAAGATATTTTGAATGGTATTATATGTTATGTTTGTTTTGTGGTAGATTTCCTCAGCAGCCTGTGGATATGGTTTCACCTTATTGGCGTGTAATAGCAGAGATCTGACCAAACTGTGGGGCATGGGCCTTAACAAAGACTCCCAGCTGGGCTTTCAACGTACTCAACACGACCGACGTAAGAAACCCCAAAATACCATCGCACTCATGTGCTCTTGGTAAAAACTACCCTAACAAACAAGTTCCAGGGGTTTGAAATAATTACCATATTATTTGCACGGTACTTAAATAAAAACTGCAGTTCCATGATACTTTTTTGTTAGGGAAGTAGGGTTGTTACAGTAAAATTTTTCTTCTCTGATGGTAACTAATGTGAAAGTGCTCTTGAGCCCTTTCTATTGAACATGGGATAGTGGCTGATGTTGATGATCCACTCAGTTCCTCTTTGAAGGAATGAGCTGCCAACCTTTACCAAATCTACTGGAACCATTACATCTATCAATAAACAAACTTTTCCTCAAGCACATTCCTAATTCAACTGCTTTGTCTTGTGTTTGCAGATAAGAGTTACGACTATGTCCTGGAACCATCTCCAGTGTCTCTTCCGCTGGTGAACCCTCAGGAGACACGAGTGCTGCAGGTCTCATGTGGACGTGCTCACTCGCTGGTGCTCACAGACTCTGAGGGAGGTCAGCAAACACTGTCTGCTTTGTCATATAACATTTCTGAGATTTCTTGTCATTAGAGAGCACTTTTCTGTGGAGTTAAATCTTCTCAAAAGTTGTAGTTATAGGTGCTCAGATTCTATATACAGTAGATGAATCGGAAGGAAAATTCCTGTCCAGGCATTTAGATGCCTTAAACAGCATTAGATTTCAGTTTTGAATCAAATCAAATCATAGTGCTCTAGTGTATGAGTCCTTCATGTCTCTCTTTCTCTCATTAGTTTTCAGCATGGGTAATAATGCTTATGGGCAGTGTGGGAGGAAGATTGTGGAGGATGAAGTGTACAGGTTTGTGTTTCAGCAATATAAGCCCAGTATTCTTCACCAAAGGACTCTACTTCACATTATGTAGTGGTGGCTAAACCAAAACAATTTCTTTCCCTGTATCCCATTAGCTTTATATTTTAACCACGGTTTGTCTTTAATCTCTGTTATTTCATGAGTTGCTTCGAGTGAAATAATTATTCAGCATGATGGGGAAATGCTTGTCATTGATCCTTTAAAGTTGGGTTTATGATTTGTGCTGTAACATCAGAGGCAATAGTATCAACTCAAATATGACCTTTTTTTCCAAGTAGAGCATGATATGTACTCTGGTTTAATTGGCCAATAATCTTTCTGAGCGTATGGTTTAAGCTACTTCTGATGAAATTGTATTTGAAAATGGCTGTCCTTTTCCTCTATTCCCTGCAGTGGCAGTCACGTTGTTCACAAGATTGAAGGCTTTAACAGTGGAGTCACGCAGGTATGTGATGATATTGTTACTTTAGCATGATACAGTACATTAATTCATATCTGATAGTAAATGCAACAATATCAACATTTAAATCTATTGTTTACAGACAGAACATTCTTAGTAGTTATTAATATAATAGGTTTATTTGTCAAAAACATTTGAAAGTATACCATTTGGTATTTTATTGTATTAGTTTATTTATTTATTATTATTATTACTTTACATTAATTTATTTAATTTTTAATGATATGGTATTTTACATTTTATAATTAAAATGTATTTTAAATTATATTTTTAAAGGGGTCATATGATGCTTTTTTAAAGATCATTATTTTGTGTATTTTGGTGTAACAGAATATGTTGACATGCTTTAATGTTCAAAAAACACATTCTTTTTCAAATACTGTACATTATTGTAGGTCCTCTATGCCCCGCCTCTCTCAAACCCGTCATTTTCTACAAAGTCCCTCCTTCCAACAAGCGCAGTCTGCTCTGATTGGCCAGCTGACCCAGTGCATTGTGATTGGCCGAACACCACAAGCACGCGTCAGAAATGTAACGCCCCTTACCATAATCGCGAGCTTCATCTTTCAAAATAAATGTAAAGACAGTAAATAATGTCATTAGTTTTACCATCAGTTCAAACCCGAAAGGGGAACAGAGTCGCGTGTCAGACACAGTGATGATGCTCGTATGTATTTGCAGTACATAAGCCGCGATTAAGAAAGCTGACTCCACTGTGAGTGACCCTGTTCCCCTCACACACACACAACGCGATACTCTACACGGTGCAAAACTCCGCATTTGAACAGTCAATAGCAAATACTTAAACTATTAAGAAAACATACTTACAGTAGCTGATTCAGAAGCGCCAGATTGTCATAGCAAAGTCGGAATTGACCCTTTTTTTTTTAGAAATAGCCTTTGCACAGCCAGCCTTGTAGGCTACTCTCCTAGTTTCACAAAACTTTCGTCCATAAAATGCGTTGCACAAATTCGAACATCTGGGATGTGCTGTTCTGTTGTAAATAAATCTTAACCAATGATTCCTCATTGCATCTACTTTCGGAAGGCCAAATAAAGTGCTTTTGCTTTCGCACTGAAACACAGTGTCTCCCTGACATGGCTTCAACACTACTGCAGCTTCTGAAACCACGCCGCCTTTCTTTGCATGAAAGAATGAACAAATGCATGAACAAATATTTCCACATCGTGACGTAGAGATGTGGGAGCGTGTTTGAATGAGGCGTTTTAGCTCGGTCTGGATCAGCCTTCTCTTTTAGATAGAATAAATCCTTTTGTGGGAGACTTTGAGCTTTGTAACTCTGCAGATCTTATACATGCACAAATAGCTACATAACACACTAAAGAAAAGGAAAAATAGAAATCGCATCATATGACCCCTTTAAGAAAATGAACAGGATGGCTTTTATTACTAGACATGTTTTTTTCCTAGCATTACGATATTGACAATTTGGGGTTAAATGTGTTTAATTACCTTAAATGATTACCATGAAAATATCACAGTGCAAAAGTATTTATGGTTTTAATAAGCTTAATTTTCCTTATGCAAAGTATTATTTATAGGCAAGGCAAGGCAATTACCTGGACCTTTTTTGTGAGTCTCACTCCATCTGTCCTGCTCCTCTCATCCTGTAGGTGGCTTGTGGGCAGGATCACAGTCTGTTTCTAACAGACAGAGGCTCAGTGTACGCCTGTGGGTGGGGGGCAGACGGACAAACAGGTTTGTTTCACCATCTGTCTGTCATTATCTCGGTCTCTTTCCTTTCAGTCCCTCTTTTTGTTCCACTCCTTTATGAAACTTGCCACAAAAAAAATGTATCCAGACAACACGCGGTGACTCATGGCTGATACTTGAACACATCAGACCATGTGACCCTTCCCTCAGGATTCATGTCTTTTAAATTTTAAGGTTTGGGCCATCACAGCAAGGCCTCCTGTCCAGTGCCCGTCGGAGGAGATCTGGCTGGGGTCAAAGTTCAGCAGGTGGCCACATATGGAGACTGTAGTTTGGCCGTGTCCACGGAGGGGCAGGTTTTTGGTTGGGGAAACTCGGAGTACCTGCAGCTGGCCTCTGTCACTGAGGCCACACAGGTAAAGGGCACAACTGGCAAACAAATATCAAAAATGATTGAACTGATTGTTCACTGTCATAGAATTGACACTTATAAGGAATTTTATATGTAAAAAGGCCAATGCACTAACAATGACAGGCTGTGCAGCTCATTTGTAAAGTCTGATTTTCAGATGAGCTCTCCACGGCTGCTGCCCCTGAGGGGTGTGGGTCGAGTCAGACAGGCGGCATGCGGAGGAACACAGGTGGCTGTACTGAACGGTAAGATTACAGTCAGACAATCCTAAAGTTTGCTGGAACAATTCAGTGCACTTAATAAATGACCAGAAGTACTGTGGTGCTCTCTGAAGCATAATGTGAATAGTACATGAATATGATAAATCGTACAATGAAATATGTTAAGTACTTTAAGTTAAACAAGAATGTAAAATATTACCATGGCAACTAGCTGAAATAATATAAGTTTATATTTGATTTTAAGTAATGAAATTTTTTTGCTATGGTTGTAGTTAACAATAATAATCCTAATGCTAATATGCTAGGTTATGCCTATTTATAGATTCTTATTCTAGATCGGGGTTCCCCAAACTACGGTTTGTAAGTTGATCAAAAGCTAATTATTTAATTAAATCATAAATATATCAAATAAATTGATTAATTAAATCAAAATGAATTCTATGTCATCTGGCATGTCAAGGTTCAATTCAATTCAAGTTTATTTGTACAGCGCTTTTCACCATACAAATCGTTGCAAAGCAACTTTACAGAAAATTAAGTTTCTACAATATTTAGTGGTAGCTTATCAGTGGTGACTGTCAGTTTATGTACATATGGCAGAAATGTTAGAAAAAAATCTATTAAAGACAATCAAACAGAAGACAGGTAGCAGTTAATAACCGATAAAAGACTGAAATGCAAATTTGTTGTTCTATTATTAAAAAATATTATAAAATCTCAGGGGATACTTCAAGTGTATATTTTACATGAAGTAAAATGTTCAAATACTTTATATATATATATATTTTTTTTTTTCCAAACCTTGTATTAAAACCTGATACCACAATTAAACCAGCATAGTACATTAGTGTACCTTTGTGCTTTACCAGAAAAAAAACATATGACCTGCCTGAATATTCTATTTGCATAGTGGTTCCATGGTTTGTCATTATCATAATTTAAAATGCTCAGTGGGTTTTAATATTTGAATGCATAATTGTTGAATTCTACCTGCTATACAGCTCTTGAAAAAGCACAAATTGATGTTGCTTTGAAAGATCTTTTCTTTGCAATGCTTATGTAATGAATTAAATAACTCAATTTAATAACTCAAGGGGAAGTCATGGCCTAATGTTTAGAGAGTCAGACTCATAACCCAAAGGTTGTGGGTTCGAGTCTCGCACCGGCAGGGATTGTAGGTGGGGGGAATGAATGTACAGCGCTCTCTCCCACCTTCAATACCATGACTGAGGTGCCCTTGACCAAGTCACCGAACCCCCAACTGCTCCCCGGGCGCCGCAGCATAAATGGCTGCCCACTGCTCCGGGTGTGTGTGTGCACTTTGGATGGGTAAATGCAGAGCACTAATTCCGAGTGTGGGTCACCATACTTGGCCACGTCACTTCCACTTTTCTTTTTTTTTTTTTCAATCTATGTAGAGGAAGGAGAGGTGTTTGTTTGGGGTTTTGGAATCCTGGGAAAAGGCCCGAAGCTTTCAGAGTCTGCAATCCCAGAAAGAGTGCCAGCCACATTTTTTGGGAGGTCAGAGTTCAACCCTACAGTGAAAGTCTCGTCCATCCGCTGTGGACTCAATCACTTTGCAGCCATCACAGGTAAACTACAGTCTGAACATTATTACTTAGCATATGCATTCACTCAAGATATTAAATGTCGTTGTATTGAGTATGATTAAGAGATTCTCCTGGAGTGTTTTCAGAGATTTTAAATGTGCTCTCATGCAGGATACTAAGTGTTAATGTTCTTTCTTCTGAAAACACCTGCTACAAATGCTTGCATAACCATGTTGGTATTAAATCCAGCCTGTTTCCTGGCCAACATCCATGTAAATAGATGGTTATTTGCTACATGAATATTGTTTTCAGATCGAGGTGAGCTGTTTGTTTGGGGTAAGAATGTGAGAGGATGTCTCGGCATTGGGAAACATGATGACCAGTATTTTCCGTGGAGGGTAAGAAGCCAACAACATTGCATTCTATCTTTTAACATGAAAAAGTGTGGATTTCAGAGCTTGTCAGTTGGTTTTGCAAACAAACTAGGGCTGCTATTTTTTTAAATTTACAAATGCAATTAGGTAAAACGGTGTTTGATTATTCAAATGAATCACAGCTAATCACACAACAATATTTGCTTAGAAAAGCTTATATATGAACACAATTCGAACACGTTGCATTATTGTAGCAGGTGAAAGCATTGAATCTACAAATTTACACTTCTATAGTACATTAGCATCTTAAATTCACTGAACTATACCAAGTACATGTTAATCTGTGTTCTTTATGCTAATGATTGTCACTTGTTTTAGGTGACGGTGCCAGGCCACGTGACGGATGTTGCCTGTGGTGTTGACCACATGGTAGCGCTGGTCAAAACAATCATATGAGAGACTGTTATGGCAAATCTGGCCTATTTTTCGGGCACTTCAGTGAACACCATCAGCATGCCACGTTTCATTATTTCTCCAGAACTTTGGACTTGTTAAAGGCCCTCACTAAGGAGTCTTCATGTCACACTGAATCAAGCAAGCCAAGGCTGTGTTTAAGGTAACATGGAAATGCAACACCTCCTCTGCTGGTGACAGTGCTGACCTCAAAAATAGACATGGGTGTGACTCCTAAATAACTCGAGTCCTCTTAATGAATCTGATGTTAGCTACTTGGACATTTTGGAAGTTTCCTCTAAATGTTTTGCCACATTGTCAACACCTGAAGTGGACACTGTATGCTCAAAGCCACATTATCTGTGCTGTTCCTAGATCTGCTTTTCGTGTTAAATTCAACAAGCCTATATATTATAAAATAAAATGATACAAACGGATTCAAACCTTTGCTAAATAACTGATTCAATTACTAGCTCATGAAATTGAGCATTATTAAATAAAATATACATAAAATATATAATTTCATCACGTTTTCAGGTGGCTGTATAAATATAAACGATTCCTTAAGAATCAAGTACATGCTTTATTTGTACCAAACTGATTGATAGTGATTGACATTCTGAGGGAAAAGAAGGGAATAGTTGAAAGTCACCCTCTTTAATGTGCAAATATAAAGGGACTGTTTCTGACCTACACAAAGTGTCAAGAAACCGAAAGAAAAATTCATTTATCAAAATTCAAAAGTTCAGATAAAAACAAAAGCAATCAAGTCATGACTTTTTCTGGTGTCTGAGCTGGTTTAATCAAATTCTCCCAATCAATAATTTGTATGGGTAGTTAGAAGTAGCTTCTGCAAATATCATCCCACAGAAATCATTTGTAAATCACAGGTATGACTAAATATCTTAAACTTGTGTATTGGCACATGGTCTAGCAGTCGCATGGTGTAAACCCCCACTGCTTAAGAAAACAATTCAAACAGTGGGGGAAAAAAAAGTAACAATTGAACCTAAAAGCAAAGTAAGCTGAAAAAAATAGATTGTTTCACCTCTTTAATTGTCAGAGAACAAACACGTCACCCCTTAACACTGATAAATATATGGTTTCTGCAAATTTCTGCTTCCAAGCTGATAGAAGAAAAGCTTGTGGAAAAAAGACACCCATCCTTGTGTAAAGAGCAACAAGTGACCCTTCGAAAAGAGACTCTTTCAAGGGGGAAAATACTCATCCCCAGTATTTCACATCAGAAGAGTAAGATCTGTAAGATAGACCTTAAATAAAGTGCAGACAAGGGGAGCTTGAAGGCCTAAACTAACGCCAGTGTCTGCGACACCTGACCTTAACTAACATTCAACAAATGATAGGTTTCCCCTAACAGTTCCTCCATGAATAAAGAGACAGCTTTGCAAAATACTCAAAAGAGCGAGTAGTGGTGAAGACTAAAAAGACATTTCATTCGATCGCACGCACGTGACGATTCCAGGGCAGAAATAAAAAAAAAGCGACATCCTCATTGGAATGAGTTTAAAAACAGAATACAGTAAACTGCACGATTTGTGTACTTAATGTATATAACCTGAACAAAAACGGTTTCACCTCACCTGAATCCTTGATTCCGATCTCTGCGCACGTTCACTGCCAAATCGGCCGGGCAGACAGAAAAACCATTGATTGTACTCTGAAGGCAAAAACAACAACAACTACTAATTCATTACCCAGCTACTTGGCATTGAAACGTAAATATAGGATTGAGGTTAGGGGAAAGAAACAAAACCTTTAAACAAAACCTGGAAACTTTTTGAATGGGCATGAGAAGCTTCTTTCACAGACTGAACTTGTGACTGGACCATTTTTTGCCTAAATAAAAAAACAACAACCCTGAACCATCAATTTCCATCCCGAGAAACATCACATTTTAAGACAAGGAGACTGTTTATGCCCCATGTCTTGGCACTGCAAGGGGAAACAAGAAGGGGGCAGGAAAAACAAAATAAATCTCGAGAAACATTGGAGTACATTCTGTGTCCTCTAGGAGGAGGACCTGCCACTAATACATAATGGTTGTTTGCAACGTCTTAAGAATCGGTAGCTAAAGTCCAGGCCCTGTTGCCATGGTAAAATGATGTGCGGAGGAGGAGTGGATAAGAGGAAGAGGGGTGGGGGAGAAAGAAGACAAGAAAAACACTGGATTCACACCATCGCAGGGCCCCTGTAGAGGTGGTTGGGGATTAGGGTTTTCTTTTTTTGCAAGAAATGGACAGGAAGTGATGTTGTCGCTCAATACTGACTGCAAGATTAGAGTCCTCCCCACACTTATCCATTCGCCTTCTGATCCTTCTCCCATAACCTCCCCCAGAAGCAGTCCTCAGGTAAGCTCTTGGCACTTTTAAGAGTTTGACATAAGAAATCTAAATGTTTTCAGGGACGTGGGACTCCTATCCTATCGCAGAGCGTCTCACTGTCCTGTGCTCTCATTGGTCCTCAAGGCTCCGATCACGCTCTGGATGTTCTCCTCGGGAACCTGGGTGGACACAAGACGTTGCGGTGTTAAACATCGCCCTTCGTAGCTGAATATTTGGTGACGGGAAAGTGGTGGGTGCTGAAACTCACCAGAGCGTGATCGAACTTGAAGGTACTGATATAATAGGCTGGAATGTCAGCGGTCGCCAGCGGTTCAGATATCTGAGCCACTATGCCACATTCATCTGATGGAAGACAAGCCACTTACAAATTCAGTTACCAAATCCTCAAGCTTTCAAATGCATATTGGTTTTACTGAGGTAGTTGTGCATTAAGGTGCAGTCAATTTCAATAGAATTAGAATAGCCATTTCAATAGAAATACACACAATAGGGAATTTCACATGAGGGCGAGACATTTCCCCATGTAGATTCACCACATTGACCAACCAACGGCTGCTTGGTCTGAAAGGGATTTCTGAGTGACTATGCTCCATACATACACTACTATAGACAATAGATAAAAACTTTTTTTTTTACCCACAAAATTTTGCTGAAATTTTGTTAATGTGACCGCACCTTAAACTTTTTACAATCAAGGCAAATTTGAATGCTATCATGACAAGAGTATGTGGCTAAGCATTTGTTAAAGGTGGGGTAAGCGATTTCTGGTAGCAATGTTGATATTTAAAATCACCAAAACAAACACGCCCCTACCCCAAAAGGGTCTCGCCCCTATTTTGATAGCTCCGCCCCACACATACATACGCAACCTAGGCAACGATTAGTTCTGTGAAACAAAGCAAAACCAATGTTACACCGTGTCTACACCGGACGCGAACGGCACGATAAAATACTATAGAACTCATTATAATCAGTGATGCTGTCTACACTGGATGCGACACGACAAATCCCCAACAGAAAACTGCTGCTGCATTCTATTTATGACGTATTGACACAAATTTCAAATGATTTTCAACGGTCGATTTGTTGCGTCCAGTGTACTAGGCAGACTTTAGCTGTTGCGGCATAGACACGGTGTTACTCACTTATCGAGAAGAAACAAAGCAACCTCGGCATCCGATCGCAGGCCTTCCGCTCCTCGAGTTCTCTCCAGCGCTGGAAAGCTGATTCGATATTTATACGGGTCCTAGTTCTTGCCTTAAGCCTTCTTTTGTTCTGCAGACATTTTTCCTCTTTTTTTTTTAATCTATCCGCCATCTCAATCTTTCTGTCACTTGGCTCGGCTAAAATGTCCACCCTGTGCACTGAGCGCTCTCTCTCCTCAGCATCATGAGTAGACACGCCCCTTACTGCTGATTGGCTACAAGTTTGTTTTGGTACTCGGCCCGACTCGGGTTTTCTAAAGCATTTTTTTTAAAATACATACCCCACCTTTAATGTGTTCTGGGTGTTTGTTTTAGCACATTGCTAGGGTGTTCTGGGTGGTTGCTTACAGGCCCAAGTCAAAAGAACCAACCCCCGAATTCTAGTCCCTAGATATTGTGGGCATTCTCATTGTAACAGCAGGCTGTTTTAGCTCTGAGTTTTAGCCTGAACTCACCAAACCCTAAGGGTTGTCCTCCGATGCGGACCATTTTCCAAAGCTCTCCTGAAGCGCTGGTGAAGAGGACGTTGTTTGGAAACCTGACAAGAAAAGAGCAGCATGTTAACCATATGCAATGATAACAAAATCATAATGATGATACTATACAGAAATCTTTTCATCAGGCAAGTTCCATTGTAGCCACACACACAAAGACATGATGATTCAACAGGCTTCAAGCTAAAAGACAGTGGTATTTTTAAATAGTTGGAAAATTCTGATGAAACCACTGCAGACAAAGTTTAAGCGTCAGAGTCAAAAGACAAAGAAATTCACCTTAAAACCCATGCAGGTCCCATATTGCAGTCTATACACAAAATTATGTTTAATTTCTTTAAAGTCAACATGAATTGACGTTTGCAAGCCATTTTACTTTTGTTAAAGGGACTGTTTATCTAAAAATTTTAATTGTCACCTTTTACTCACCCTCACGTCGTTCCAAACCCATAAGACTTATTTGTCTTCGAAACACAAATTAAGATATTTTTAATGAAACCTGAGAGATTTCTGTCCGACGAACTTTGACGATTCTAAAAGTTTGTAGAGATAGTAAAAGTAATCCATATGAATTGATCAGTTTGATTCAAATCTTCTGAGGAGACATGATTACTTTATATAGTAAATAGATTTAATTTAGTCTTTTATACATATATAAACATTGATCAATTTGGAACGACATGAGTAAACAATGACAGAATTTTCATTTTTGTGTGAACTATCCCTTTAATGCGATATTTCCATGTGATCAAGGAAAAAAAGATTTTATGGATTGGGAATGATTTGAAAAATGGGCGTTTAATACAATTGTTACAAATGGCTGGAAGAAAAAAAAGTTGGAAAATAATAGTGGAGTAGGTGACGTCAGCCAGAAAGCAATTGATTATATCTGGATGAAAGATTTAAAAAACAAACCCTTTGTCCTTTGTAATAGCATGCTCTGATGATTTATGCACAAAATTAGGGGTGCATATTGAGAAACAGGCATGTGATGAGTTAGAGACAAAAAAGCAGGAAAATCTGACCTGGCCCCCAAGCCCCGGCGCTTATTATTTAAAAAAATGTATCTTATCACAAGATATATTTTATTAATACATACTATTGTCCTGTAAAAGTAAAAAGCAGCATTTAATAATCATGATTAATATAATATATATAATATAATATAATAGTCATTATTAAAGAACCTGCCAAAAGTTCTGAAACATTACAATGAATGATTTTTGAAATATTTTTGATCAAAAATAAAAATAAATTATTACACATTAAAAAAAGAAAGTTTTCAATTTTAATATATTATAAAATGTAATTGATTCCTTTGATGCAAAGCAGAATTTTCTGCATCATTACTTCAGTCTTCAGCGTCACATGATGTTTCAGAAATCATTACAATTTGATTTGATGCTCAAGAAACATTTCTGATTATTATCAACGTTGAAAACAGTTGTGCTGCTTTAAATTTTGTGCAGAAATGGTGATACATTTTATTTTTCAGGATTCTTTGATAAATAGTACAGTCAATTGATTAAAAAAATTTATACGGGTCCTAGTTCTTGCCTTAAGCCTTCTTTTGTTCTGCAGACATTTTTCCTCTTTTTTTTTTAATCTATCCGCCATCTCAATCTTTCTGTCACTTGGCTCGGCTAAAATGTCCACCCTGTGCACTGAGCGCTCTCTCTCCTCAGCATCATGAGTAGACACGCCCCTTACTGCTGATTGGCTACAAGTTTGTTTTGGTACTCGGCCCGACTCGGGTTTTCTAAAGCATTTTTTTTAAAATACATACCCCACCTTTAATGTGTTCTGGGTGTTTGTTTTAGCACATTGCTAGGGTGTTCTGGGTGGTTGCTTACAGGCCCAAGTCAAAAGAACCAACCCCCGAATTCTAGTCCCTAGATATTGTGGGCATTCTCATTGTAACAGCAGGCTGTTTTAGCTCTGAGTTTTAGCCTGAACTCACCAAACCCTAAGGGTTGTCCTCCGATGCGGACCATTTTCCAAAGCTCTCCTGAAGCGCTGGTGAAGAGGACGTTGTTTGGAAACCTGACAAGAAAAGAGCAGCATGTTAACCATATGCAATGATAACAAAATCATAATGATGATACTATACAGAAATCTTTTCATCAGGCAAGTTCCATTGTAGCCACACACACAAAGACATGATGATTCAACAGGCTTCAAGCTAAAAGACAGTGGTATTTTTAAATAGTTGGAAAATTCTGATGAAACCACTGCAGACAAAGTTTAAGCGTCAGAGTCAAAAGACAAAGAAATTCACCTTAAAACCCATGCAGGTCCCATATTGCAGTCTATACACAAAATTATGTTTAATTTCTTTAAAGTCAACATGAATTGACGTTTGCAAGCCATTTTACTTTTGTTAAAGGGACTGTTTATCTAAAAATTTTAATTGTCACCTTTTACTCACCCTCACGTCGTTCCAAACCCATAAGACTTATTTGTCTTCGAAACACAAATTAAGATATTTTTAATGAAACCTGAGAGATTTCTGTCCGACGAACTTTGACGATTCTAAAAGTTTGTAGAGATAGTAAAAGTAATCCATATGAATTGATCAGTTTGATTCAAATCTTCTGAGGAGACATGATTACTTTATATAGTAAATAGATTTAATTTAGTCTTTTATACATATATAAACATTGATCAATTTGGAACGACATGAGTAAACAATGACAGAATTTTCATTTTTGTGTGAACTATCCCTTTAATGCGATATTTCCATGTGATCAAGGAAAAAAAGATTTTATGGATTGGGAATGATTTGAAAAATGGGCGTTTAATACAATTGTTACAAATGGCTGGAAGAAAAAAAAGTTGGAAAATAATAGTGGAGTAGGTGACGTCAGCCAGAAAGCAATTGATTATATCTGGATGAAAGATTTAAAAAACAAACCCTTTGTCCTTTGTAATAGCATGCTCTGATGATTTATGCACAAAATTAGGGGTGCATATTGAGAAACAGGCATGTGATGAGTTAGAGACAAAAAAGCAGGAAAATCTGACCTGGCCCCCAAGCCCCGGCGCTTATTATTTAAAAAAATGTATCTTATCACAAGATATATTTTATTAATACATACTATTGTCCTGTAAAAGTAAAAAGCAGCATTTAATAATCATGATTAATATAATATATATAATATAATATAATAGTCATTATTAAAGAACCTGCCAAAAGTTCTGAAACATTACAATGAATGATCTTTGAAATATTTTTGATCAAAAATAAAAATAAATTATTACACATTAAAAAAATAAAGTTTTCAATTTTAATATATTATAAAATGTAATTGATTCCTTTGATGCAAAGCAGAATTTTCTGCATCATTACTTCAGTCTTCAGCGTCACATGATGTTTCAGAAATCATTACAATTTGATTTGATGCTCAAGAAACATTTCTGATTATTATCAACGTTGAAAACAGTTGTGCTGCTTTAAATTTTGTGCAGAAATGGTGATACATTTTATTTTTCAGGATTCTTTGATAAATAGTACAGTCAATTGATTAAAAAAAATTAACTAATCACATTTTTTTCTGAAATTAATTGATTAATCCCACCTAACATTAAAGTTTTTAATTATAATTTTATATTGTAATAATTTCACATTCAAACTTCAAATTAATGTAGAAACAACAAAGACAATACATTTTTTATATTTGTTTAATGGCATCTTTTTGCAACTGAAGGTGAACTATCCCTTAAACTATAACCATTCAACATTACAAGATAATTGATAGCTATCAATTAGAACATTTATTAGACTAATAACAACTAAATAATAAAAACTTCTCATTTAAGTGAACTTAAAACAAATTGAAAAAAATGAATCGCCTGCGTTAAACAGCATTTATTTGCATTTATCAAATATATTTATTAAATTTATAAAAGTATTTATTAAATAGAAAGCTTTTGCGACATTTTAAATGCCTTCACTCACTCTTCATCTCTTTAATGGATGAGGAATAAAATCAATTTCTCTCTTTTTTTTTAATCTAACCACAAACGTCTGAGTGGTATAATTTCCACAAAAATGTTAAGCTGCAAAAACAGTTTTTAACATTGATGATAAATAATAAATGTTTCCTGAGCAGCAAATCAGCGTATTAGAATGATTTCTGAAGGATCACGTGACACAAACTTCTCTTCGTAAACAACAACAGATATATAAATGATTCTAATGATGAATGTTGTGTTCCCAAATGCAAATTAAAGCGACTCAAACACAGCTAGCCTTTACATTGAATATAAACTGAAAAAACAGTACTGTTACAGCAGACATGTAGCACGTCACACTATAGCCTATATTTATATAATTACATCATAACCGTTGCTAATTTTATGATATACTAAGCAATCTCAAATTCTCACCACCATTCATAAAAATGTTACCAGGCGAGTAACACGTTTCAGTACTGATTCTACTCGCATTTGGCACTTTGAACCCTTTTGACTGTCCTGCAGATGACACTGTCAGCTCGTTCAGCGCTCTCAGGACCATTCTGTCCATGATGTATTAGAAAACATAACCTTTTCACAGTTTAATTAGTTAATTGCATAAGGCCATTTCACGATTTCAATCATCATGCAGTAACCAGCATCACCCTGAC
>NW_015505274.1:2402408-2438261 GCF_001515645.1 Sinocyclocheilus grahami
TGCTGCACTGTATTTGTTTTGTCCTATCGTATCATATGTTGTTGTCTTATTAAAAAAATATGCTATACATTTAAAAGAAATGTATTTAAATTTTATAGTATATACTTATATATATAAATATATTCATGAATGTTTTTAATGAATTGATTTTATAATAATACAAATAGCAATGTGTAACATTTTACCATATTTAGCACTTTTATTTGTTCCCCACAAAATAGTTTTTCACTAAATGTTTGGATTTCTAAAATTATTGTGCAGTGATTTTTCTAGAATAACTTTTGCTGCCGAATTATCCACTAACCTAGTTTGATACATTTTTGTCATAGATTATAAATATACATAGGCCTATATTTTTTCATATTTGTTTAATTTATTTTTCTTTATAATGAAGTAGTCTGTATCTAGAAGATTGTGAAAGAATGATTATCAGTTCCACACACAGAGATATATAAATTCTACATTTATTTAAATAAGGGGAAAAAACTTCACTGGTATCGGATCGGAATCGGTATCGGCCAATACTGAACCCTAGGTATCGGAATCGGTATCAGAAGCGAAAAAGGCGGATCGGAGCATCCCTAGTAATGATTTCAGGCAATGTAATGAATTAATTCGGAATTCCGATTAATCCTAAAGAATCACATCCCTGGAGAAATTAAATGGGGTCAATTGTGTTTTCATGTTGACATTAATAAAGTGTTAGATGCAAGGCTTGTCTAACCTCCGGGTTGTTTGCTCATCCATAACTAGAGAGATGTAGCCCTCGATCAGCGAGAAGGAGAAAAAGCGGATGTGTCCAGAGTCCTCACTCTGCCCCCCGGTCTCTTTCACACTGTAATGAAGCACAGCAGGGATTCTTGTTATTACGCAAGCTTCATTAGAGCTCAACTCAGCTGATGCTTTCACAAGGAACAGTGAAAAATGGAAGGAGGAGTATGATAAGGGCAACTCTGATCTGATCTTTCCCTCTAATTGTTGGCCTGATGCCACTGTCTGAGCAGTAAACAAGTTCAGCCACTATAAGGAAGGGCAATTTTGTACAAATACAAACTGCTCATTTTATCTCCAGTCTTTTGTCGTCACCTAATGCACTCCTTACAGCGACCTGTGTGTATTATCATCATTCTCTAATAGATCTGGCAGATGGCTCTCAGTTACTGCCATATGTGAGCGGCCCGGCGTGGAGCTCTTACCCGCCCGAGTAGAACATGACGTCCATGAGCAGTGTGGCCACCGAGGGCAGCGTGTCGGGGTCCAGGCTGGTAACGCAGAACATGTTACTGGGGCTGGAGAGAGGGTGAATGATCGGCCGAGGGACTGAGGAAAAAAAAAATTAAACGGGCATTAACATCCACCTCTGGTGTGTCAGTCCAAAAACTTGGTAACCAAACAGTATTGGTGATCATTGGGAAAAGAAAAAAAAAACTAAAAATATCATCTTTTATGTACCACAGAAAGTTTTGTGATGACATTAGGATGAGTAAATGATAACAGGATTTTTATTTTTGGGTCCCTTTAAGTCTCGGCAACATCACTTGGTACTGCAAATGCACAAAATGCCATGCGCCGACACACCCTCAGACTAATGACAGATGATTACCCAGTTTAGGCTTGACAAAACCATTGGTGACCCCGGTACTGTTGGCAGCAACCGTTTCTCCATTGACTACCCTCAGGAGAGTGAATTCTGACGACAGCGTGTGCATGACCATGGGCAGATCCCTCTCTCTAACCTATGGACAGAATCGCACATGAGAAGTTAGTTTTCATTTAGTAAGACACTAAGAGAGCTACCAACAAGATGATTTAGTGAGCTCAGTTGTTCAAAGAGGGAACAAACAATCATAAACCATTAAAACTGTTTGCAGACAGTGCCAAAGGACAGTGCCAAACTACACTCTTGATGAACTGTGGTATCAGGATGTGCTACATCTACAGTAGAAAACTGAACACAGGCACAAACCTTATCGAACTTATTTTTCTGCATTTTCAATTTATGAAATAGTATGAACGTTCAATCCAGCTCATCTACAGAAACACAAACAAGCACAAGTAGAAACCCTTAATTTAGACTCTGCTTCTGCCTTTTCCTTCAGTAACCAAAACCAGCTGACTTAAACACAAATGAACATTCATTTGCATTTCAAACACCACTACCAAACCCAGAATACATTATAAGGAAAACAATACAAGGATGTCTTAAGCAACCAATTAAGCTGAAATTCAGAGTTTTTCAGTGAGGGCCTAATGGGTGCACTAAATAAGCGCCACACAGTATTTCAAGGGTAACTATCCAGTTATACATATAAAGAATATACAGTTTCCTTGGACTATTTTACGAGCTCCAGAGAATTGAAACATTTTCAAGGTTTACGTCTAACCATTACTATCTCATGAGAAAACTAAATATAGTTTAACAAGAGCAAACATTTTACACCGATACAACAAGCGCTGGGCAATATATCACAATATATATTGTTTAATATGCATCATTATAATCAGTGTTTGGGGTAACGTATTGCAAGTAACGCGAGTTACGAGTTTTTTTTTTTTTTAAGTTACTAGTAAAGTAACGCATTACTTTTTAATTTACAAGAAAATATCTGAGTTACTTTTTCAAAAAAGTAATGCCAGTTACTTTTTTTCCCCCATTTATTGACTGACAAGTCTCCTGTCCCCATAGTGGGAGAAATCGGAAGTACAGAGGAGTTGTGTGCGCTGTGTGAACATGATGTTACTGTAGTTCTAGACTAAATGTGACCCTGGACCACAAAACCAGTCATAAGGGTCAATTTTCCAAATTGAAGCTGAATAAATAAGCTTTCCATTGATTTATGGTTTGTTATGATAGGGCAATATTGGACCGAGATACAACTATTTGAATATCTGGAATCTGAAGGTGCAAAAAAAATCTAAATATTGAGAAAATCGCTTTTAAAGTTGTTCAAATTAAGTTCTTAGCAATACATATTACTAATCAAAAATTAAGTTTTGATATATTTACAGTAGGAAATTTACAAAATATTTTAATGGAACATGATCTTTACTTAATATCCTAATGATTTTTGGCATAAAAGAAAAATCAATAATTTTGACCCATACAATGTATTTTTGGCTATTGCTACAAATATACCCCAGCGACTTAAGACCGGTTTTGTGCTCCAGGGTCACAAATGTTAATGTGCATTAATTCATCCCACTCGCAAAAAACAGATTTAGTATTCATCAAAATGAATTAAAACTCAGAATATGACGCAAACCTTCAATAATTAAATGTTAAATAACACAAATGTATCTAATCCCATTTTATTAACCAATGTCTTTGCTGCTGACCTTTGATGATCCAGTTCAAACATACTAATAAGCAAAAATGACTTTAGAGAAACTAACAATTGTGCTTCATTGTTTTTTTATTGCTGAAGAGTGTTGAACCATATTTAAAAAGTAACGCAAAAGTAACGTAATGCATTACTTTCCATAAAAGGTAACCAAGTAACACAATTAGTTACTTTTTTAGCGAGTAACGCAATATTGTAATGCATTACTTTTAAAAGTAACTTTCCCCAACACTGATTATAATGTATAATATACAATAAAATTTAGCTGGCAACACAAAAGTAAGCAAATCACAAACATTGCTACCATTTTAATATGCTTGTAATTCAGCTATTAGGTTTTAGTTGTAATGGCGTGTCTGAAATTAAACTTTAGTATGAAACACAGAGTTAGAGTTCTGAGAATCAGTTCAAACTGCCTGTTGCAGTCAATGGATTCAAAATTGACGTCACAAGGACAGTAGTCACCATGTTACATTCTTTCATATTTGTATTTACAAAAATTATTAAAAATCATTACTTCTTGTGTTCATTTAGTAAAAATGTGATTTAAATTTGAGTAACAAAAACAGCGTTAAGAGTTGATAAGTTTGATTGTTTTTGTGAATCAGTTCAAATAGCCTGTTGAAGAGAATTGATTCAAAACTGACCCAGTGTCAAATTTGTTTGCATCATCCTTCAAAAATGTTCACGGTAGTCTCCACGTTACATTTCATGTTTTCAAATATTTTAGTAAAAATATATTTGTGCATATTTATGAAAATTATTAAAAATCATTACGTGCATTAACTATATTTTTGCTGTATTTTATTTCTTGCATTAAGTAACAATAGTTGTTTGGTTGAAATGATGGGTTAAACTTTTATAATAATAATAATAATAATAATAATATACTGAATACAAATATTGAATATCTGAGGCTGAAATATAATATATAGAAATATTTTTTCAAGCTATTTAGCTTAGCCTTATACAACATTGAGTTTTTCCCCAGGGCTGGAAAGCTTTAACCCATCAACAACTCCTCTGGAAGACAATATTCTCTTTCCCTTTTTTTAGTGATCCAAATGAAGGAGACATCTGTGTGCTCTAGGTCTGATGGGCCGGACACAGACGGGTATTTCTGAACTGCTCTTAAAGTTTTAAGTAACCAGGCCAAGAGCGAAGGACAGGGTGAGGATGAGAAGGAAATGGCCTCTCCAGTGGCCCAGCACAGGAGGCAGGTCATCTTCTCTCTTTCTATAAAGCTCTGTGATTATTCCTCTGGCTGGGAGCAGCTGGTGTGGAACCTGAACTTTCCGGTAAATTCCAGTAAGCGGCTGCTGATCCACAGGCTTTATCCTCTTTACATAACTACCCCAGATTACCATTGCTCCCACATTTCTTGTTATTTTCATAAACAGGCTCTGGTGACCGTACCACTGCTGACTGGGAATGTGTTCACAAACACACACAAAGTGGAAATGTGCTGAGATGACAGCAACTGGCTGTGGTCATGGTGGATGGTTTGGTTAAAGGAAAGGAGAAGTGATGACTTGCTCAGGATTTACTGTATGTATTGTTTAAAATTTGATCATCTCATAGCAATAACCAGACATAATGCCATGTCCTTATATAAAAGGACAGTTTCAACTTGTGCTATGAAATGGAGAAGCTGTGAATCTGTATTTTAATATCAACCAATAATATGACACTTATTCAAACTACATATCACAGGGCTTGTTTTCATATCATCTTAATCGCAATAGACTGGTTTATGTTTGTCATGTATTGGAGTTCTTTTTCTCATGATATAACATTCATGTTTTTGATCCTTATATTGATTTTTTAGTTCTTCATGTGTGGATTCACATCATTTCCTACAGTTCAAGTAATGAGGATTGTCTAAGTGAGTGTAAACTCCAGAATAAGTCAGAGATGATTCTATGCAATGCCGTACTGCACAAAAGTGAAGTGAATCAACCAAGAGAGAACGAAACTCTTTATCTAGGTCAGGGGCGTTCAATTAAAGTAGTTCACTTCCAGAATTAAAATTCTGTCATCATTTACTCACCCTCCACTTGTTCCAAACCTGTATGAGTTTCTTTCTTCTGTTGAACACAAAAGAAAATATTTTGAAAAATGTTAGTATCCGAACAGTTGATGGGCACCATTGACTTCCATAGCATTTTTTTCCCGGCTATGGAAGTCAATGGTGCCCATCAACTGTTCGGAGGGTGAGTAAATGATGACAGAATTTTCAATCTGGAAATGAACTAATCCTTTAAATTTACAAGAGGTCCAATCTCTGTATTTTATATCCTTGTCCGGACAATACTTTATTGGAATAGTTATAAATTTCCATGTAGTCAAGCAGTAGTACTTTATAAAAGAAAAAAAAAAAAGGCAAAATAGTCACAAAGGATTAAGATACTGAGCCAAAACTGTGGCGTCTGAGATTATTTCAGTTATTATCAGTTGAGCCAAATTGGATATAAATATTAAAATGTAAGATCAGCTGTTTAATCAGACTATTAACATTGTTTTTACAGTCAGATACCTACAGTATGAATAGCACATAAGGCTTACTGAAAAAAAGAGAACATTTTTAGCATTAGCAAAAACCAAATTACCAGGAACTAGTTAGTAAATTCAAAGTATCTTTTCTTGCCCATCCATGCCAGAAATGATCTAATTCAGGGGTGTCCAATCCTGTTCTTGGAGGGCGAATGTCCTGTAGAGTTTAGCTTCAGCCAGTTCCAACCCACCTGCCTGGATCTTTCTAGTAATCCTAAAGACCTTGATTAGCTGGTTCAGGTGTGTTTAATTAGGGCTGGAGCTAAACTCTGCAGGACACTGGCCCTCCAGGAACAAGTTTGGATCAATGCCAGTTAGAACAATGTTTATGATTAAATGCTCTTAACATGCAAAAATAATCATTCTAAATGTAGATGAAAAAAACTTTGTGTAAAGGTGCCATTAATCTGACACAAACTTGATTTAGTTAAATGGACGGAGTTAAATGTTTTATATTGTTGCATTATTTCTACAGTGTTTTTACAATGTCAAGATCTTGTGCTGCTCGCCACAGTGTCTGCACTACTGTTGTTAAAATAACCATGTCATCTCATTTATTTATTTATTTTAATCAGTAATGCAACGGTTTACATTTTTAGCTAAGGAGAGAAGCAACGTACAGGGAACACAAATGGCTTAAAAGCACCAACTCTGGAGCTAGAAGTTAAATATTGCGACCCTAAGTGCTTGTGGTATGAACAGCTCTGTTGTTTGATTGCACTGCTCATTTAAACTGTAGAAATGGTGAAACCATTGTCTCACGGTCCGGAAGGAACCAAGCTAATTGATGACCCCTGAACTAGGTGTCGCTAAAATCCCTGAAATTTGTTTTGTAGTAAATATAAATGATGCTTTCATATGAATTACCTATATGATGGTGTCATGTGCTTCTTTGTGTGTGTCAATTGTTTTAATGGAGAAAAATAACTGAGTAAAAAAAAAACAACTCCTTAATTCTGGTGGAAATGCAAACAGTATGTAATTTTGGAAATATAAAAATTAGGCAATTGTTTCTTGCTCTCTATATCCTAAGCATCTGTGACACTCACCAATATAAAATCAGTCTGGTATGTTGACAGCATGAACACAGAGATATTATGGTCTGCCAGCGGGGCGATGACTGATTTTGCGATTTTCGTTACACCGATTGGCTGAGAGCTGGTAGAGCTCCCGCCCCCGGACACCACATTAAGAGCCAACCACGTCGCATCGGCCACACTGAGATACTCAGACTCCGGCAGCTCTGAAACAGACAACAACAACAAAAAAAAGTGTCATGGAGGTGACTTTGAACATACTGAATGCTCGACCTAAAGGTGATGACTGAAATCTTTATAGACCATATGAAATCGCGACAGCTTTCTTTTTTGTGTTGATGTAATTGCTACTGAATAAGGAAGTTGGGGTGGTGCATTTCGAAGAGCTTTTGTAAAACAACCAATAGGCTTCAGTGGGAGGGACTTCCTGGTTGTACAGAAATCTGTGTAGTGCAACACGAGTTACCAATATTTTTGTTCAGTTTTCTTGTAAAACAGACCACTGGATTTTGTTGATAAGAACATTAAAATGGTCTCAAAGCTAAGAAAACTAATCTATTACTTTTCAAATCGACAGCATGTGAAATACGGGGGAAGATCGGGATGAAAAAAAACACTTTCATGTATCAGATTTATAGTTCTCCAGATTAAATATGGCCCGAAAAAGCTGCCAACAAACCCACAAATATCCGGGGATTTTGAAATACTTGTACCCATTTCACAACACAGAGCTTCTGGTATCCATGGCTACAAACGGGTTTCACCTTGGTAACCACTAATGACATGGATTCACTCTATCAACCACAAAACTAAAGCCACTGACAGCTTAGCCTCTAGTAACCTATAATGGAAATGTGGGGGGTGGGGGCACTGATGGAGCAATATGTGGTCAAACATTGGCAGGGAATCAAGCTACAAGGAATTATAGAGAATCGGTGATACTTTACATGACTTAATCTTGCCTCGCTGCACTAAACCCAGTGCACTCTTAGTAAAAGAGTAACCACGAGACCTACCTTTAAAGCCATCTTCATCCACGATAATGGTGTAATCCTCTGGAGTTTCGGTCAAACTAAAGAACTTACATCTGGAGAGAAGCAAAATGAAAAAGAGATGGAAATTATAAGCCAAGAAGGACCAGAGTAATGAATAAAATGTAATATCATATTCCTGAGAAGCTTCTATGAACATGCACATCTATTGTTCAGGCATAGGTATTTGAAGAATTAAAATTTGATGCATTATTGAATGGACATGAATGACAGGGATAATACCCTTGTAAAAAAAAGCAAAAACAAACAAAAAAACAAGCAACATTCAAATCTAAAGACCAGAACATCGAGACTTTAGCCAGTAAGTTGAGAACAGTTTTCAAAAAAAAAATATATATATATACATTTTTTTAAATTTAATGTAACCATTAAGTAAAAATAACCTTTTCCATACACCTTGGCTTGAATACGTGTGAGTGTAAACGTCTTTATTATTTTCAAAAATGTTTATTAAAGGGAAAAAGTAATTTTTGTGAATATCTTAAACAATTCATTGATAAATATCAAATAGTCAATTGCTCAGGCTTAGGGATTTGACGTTTTTGAACTTTAGTGCATTGTTTTTGAATGGACATGAAAGATGGAAGAATAATACAGACCAGCTTAGAGAAACCCAACAGCTACTCCGCTTAGAAAAAAAACTTGTTCCAAACCTTAATAAAAATTTCAAGAAAACTTACAACTTAATGATTCTAAAATGTCATGTGGTGTAACCATGAAGTAAAAAGATTCCTTTCACTTTGTATACATGTGTGTAAATATCTTAATTATTATTTTCAAATATATATATATATATATATATATATATATATATATATATAGAGACAAGATTTTTTTTTTTTTATTATGATATCAGGAGGACAGCTGTACCACCCTGATGTCATAATCATATCAAATTAAATGCTTTTATCAAATGCTCTAAATAATAAATAATTCAGGAATACAATTGTTCAGCTAAATGCTGGTTTTATCAGCCTTTCATACACAGTATAATTTCTTTCCCCAAAGATGACAAAACAGGAAAAATATATCTGTGCAGAATGTGCCTGTGCAAACATAAGCAGACACATTGCTGCACAAATTACAGGCAGCCTCAGCTCATACAGCTCATAACGCTGCTCGTGCATCCCAAACGGCTCCAGACACCAGGTAAGAAGAGTCCTTAATTATGGGCCTGTCCTCCGACATAGTGTATCATTTTTTTTCCCCCCAAGGTTTTTGCAAGCTGTCAGACACTTCTGGTGCTGTGTCACTGGATTGTTTGAAATCCCCTTGAGTCTAAATGACACAGCATTTGCAGTACAGAAAGGTATCTGAAGTGTAGATGTCTTTGTACGGTATTAATGAAGTACTTCTTGAATTGTTTTATAATTTAAAGCACTAATAAGAAACTGACTGACTTATTTTTCTACATAAAAATCCACCTTTCTGCAGCACTAGGAATTCATTCAGCGTTGAGCTGAATTGGAGTCATTGAGTGAAAAGAGAGAGAGAGAGAGAGAGAGAGAGACAGTGATGGATCTACACTAATTTGAGTCCTGAGATGAGCAATAAAAGCAAAACAATAATCACAGAGGAAAGGCAGGTCTTATGCCCTTAAATTGGAGCAACAAAACATCTCCACTGTAAATTTTCAACAGGCTATGACTCACTCACTCAGAGCCTCTGCTCAGAAATGTGCTCCTAACAACCGTTCCTGAGGTCTCCGAGGACACACACATTGAATCTTATTTTCAAATGCACTACCAAATAATTATTGATTCCAGCAGTTTATCTAAAAATATATTTACCGCTTTTTATTTCCTAACTCCATTTTTAGGTGAGAAATCCTGAAATTACAAGATGGCTGTTCCCGTTTATCCAGTAATGTTGCTGGAAATAAAGCCTTCTTACCTGTAGACTAAAAACAACACACAGTGAAAGCAACTGGAGCAGAATAACAATTTATTATTATTATTATAAACATCACTACATGCACATTTGGTTAACACCAAAATGAAAAATAACCCTTTTGTTGTTCCAAACCTTTGCTTTCTTTCTTCTGGGAAATACAAAAAAAGATACTTCGAGAAGTTTTTTTTTTGGTGAGCTATTCTTTAAAATCAGCATTCAAAGTCAAAATAAAATATAAACGGTTCGCAACCTATTTTAAAAATATGAAGTCTTGTTGACATCAGCCAAAAAGGATTTTCAGAGGTGGAGCAAGTTATTATTACCCTAATAAAGCCTTCTTACCCTTACCCTAAAAACAACACACAGTGAAAGCAACTGGAGCAGAATAACAATTTATTATTATTATTATTATTATTATTATAAACATCACTACATGCACATTTGGTTAACACCAAAATGAAAAATAACCCTTTTGTTGTTCCAAACCTTTGCTTTCTTTCTTCTGGGAAATACAAAAAAAGATACTTCGAGAAGTTTTTTTTTTGGTGAGCTATTCTTTCAAATCAGCATTCAAAGTCAAAATAAAATATAAACGGTTCGCAACCTATTTTAAAAATATGAAGTCTTGTTGACATCAGCCAAAAAGGATTTTCAGAGGGGGAGCAAGTTATTATTACCCTTATTTGATTTATATATATATATATATATCTTTTTGTTTTAATGGTGACACTGCATTTGGTTAACTGTGTTGTTTCATTGTATCTTCCTGTGTGAAAAAAAACGACTTCCTCTATATCTTGCAGGACAAACAGTGAGCCAGCACAACCCAAGGGCTGGCAACAATGTTTCTAACTGTAATCAACTATTTCCAGATCTCCCCTCGTGTTGTGTGCATTCGACATCACTCTGATACACTTCACAAACAGCTACTAGCCTAAATAAATAGATTCAAGCTGTGCCTCTGCGACAGAAAAACAAGTGTTTCCTCCTATCACCTAGCATAAAAGTGTTTGTCAAGTCAGCATCAGTTTAAAGATTCAAAATCAGAAAAGAAGCCATATCAAAAATGCCATTTCTACATGGTTACATTCAGATCCAAAAAAAGCTCTTAAAACAGATTTCACGGCCTGCTGGGCAAGACATACAGCACTGAATACAATAGAAACGCTGTTCACAGCCAGATGCAAACCACCAGGAGGAATATGTCACTGTAAACAGAACCTGAATGTTTAAAACAGCACAGCTGCAAAGCTTTTTACGGTGATAAATCTTCAATTCGCAAATTAATAACCCTGCTTTTGCAGGCAGACCTTGAATAGTTTTGCTGAGATGTTAATTTGCTATTTTCAGTATTTTTCCTTTGGATACGAGGTGATGCCATCATTGCTGTTCCAGGCTCTGAGTCACGACAAAACATATTTGATCTCCAAAGAAAGGTTTCCTATTCAAACATGTCTAACTACTAGTCGTCGACTGATGTTTTTGTTTTTTTTAATGTCAAAGCCAATATCTAACACGCATACTTGTTTGCTTAATTTCAGTCTCATGAATGCAATAATACCTTTTCAAAACAAGTATGCAGAACATGACAGCCATTAAGAAGCATAAAATGGAAAATGAGATTTCCGAATGTTAGAGCAAGTAAACATGAAAAATAAAAGGGGCCTGAACAGAATTAGGCCCCAGATTTAAACCACTGATTTTATTTTAATCAAGACACTTACACAGACATGAAAACAACCTACTCCGCCTTTCTAACCACTTCAACTCTAGCTAGAGGCCTCTGTGTGTGTGTGTGTCCACACAGTCTAACAAGACTAAACGACTGAACAGGATGTTTCTCCCTGAGGTTCAGCCTCTGACTGGAGATGTGCTCACACACTCTCCTTAGCAAACACAGCAAGAGGGCATTTGGGACTCTATGAATAAGATGGTCTTTCACAAACACCCTCATCTGAGGATGCATCAGTATGAGACAGAAAACAACTGCAGAACGTTACCAGCAGCAATGAATGTGCATTACTAAACATAAAAGGTGGTAAAAAAAAATCTTTCTGTTCACAGGCAGTGAGCCTATGCAGCAAATCATGTTCAGGCCACAACTTTTCCCTCTTCTTCCAGCTGTTTACAGGTTTCCACCAGCGAGCAGTTCAAACGGATCTCTGCCAAACTGATCAAAACAGGTCAGTTTTTGAGTAAAGCACCGAAAAGATAAGCTTCACATCAAGTCATCAGGTTCGCCCCCTTCATCTGTATCAAAGCCGTGATGCTGAATACGTGATCGTGCATTGAGCATCACAGACGGGGGGATTTAAAGCAACATCCCCCTCCGTATATACCGCCGCACAAGAAGAAAAACAACCCCGAGCACATTCACACACCCCTCTACCGTCGAATGAACTCCAGCAACAGCACAGCCCATCATTACCGCTAAACACACATGACTTGTTGATGCCATGCGCCTGGCAGATGGAGCATAGAAATGTGGATGAAAAGTGCTGAAACTGCCTCTCATAAGAGGTGCGTAGCGGTAAGCTAATGTAATTCCGCGGCAGATTGGTTTACAGGTTTCCACCAGCGAGCAGTTCAAACGGATCTCTGCCAAACTGATCAAAACAGGTCAGTTTTTGATTAAAGCACCGAAAAGATAAGCTTCACATCAAGTCATCAGGTTCGCCCCCTTCATCTGTATCAAAGCCGTGATGCTGAATACGTGATCGTGCATTGAGCATCACAGACGGGGGGATTTAAAGCAACATCCCCCTCCGTATATACCGCCGCACAAGAAGAAAAACAACCCCGAGCACATTCACACACCCCTCTACCGTCGAATGAACTCCAGCAACAGCACAGCCCATCATTACCGCTAAACACACATGACTTGTTGATGCCATGCGCCTGGCAGATGGAGCAGATAGAAATGTGGATGAAAAGTGCTGAAACTGCCTCTCATAAGAGGTGCGTAGCGGTAAGCTAATGTAATTCCGCGGCAGATTCTTCAAGACAGTAAATACAGGTATAACACAACGCAAACCTGATTCGTGAAGCTACTTACCTTGTTTTAGAGGGCAGGAAAGCTAGTTTGATTAATCCGTGAGTGCAAATCTGGATGCCCTCTTTCGCTATACTTGCTACTTTTAAACTGTGCTCTAAAATGTGCAGCTCCATCTTTTGCGTCTTCTCATTTGTGGTACATCCAAAAAATATAACTGCCTATTCCGTTTTAATAACACAAGAAAGAATAAATAAATAAATAGAGCTTATGGAGTCTGGACAGGGCTTTAAAACAGAGCGGAAAGGAGGGGAGACAAAAGGAAAAGTTGTCTGCCAAGGAAACGAGAGAAAGAGAGTAAAGCGGGGTGAAATAAAAGAAAGCACAACGAGGTAAACGGGAAGGGAGAAAAAAAAAGAGGACTGTCGGCCCCCGTGTTTCCACTCCGACAAGGATTGGAATGGGCAAGCAGCTGGTAAGAGTGAAACAAACAACCTGTCAGTCAAACAAAGGGGGCGGGACGAATTGTACAGGAAGTGCGTGTTGGGAAATGTAGTTCTGCGACAGTTTATCGAGATGCACATTTTTTTGGTTTTAAAATGTAGTCATATGTGCATAAAATGCCATGGAATTAATTTTTTTGGATATAAAAATTATTTGAGTGTTATGAACATTTTTAGCTATGCCTTCATTAAACTAAAATGATCAAAAGATTTAACACAGGCTTAAAAATATGCTGGTACACAGAACTTATATATTTTGAACAGGGCCAAACCGCTAACATTTACAGGGCCTAGGACAAAATTGTCAAAATGTTATTAATGGGCATCCTCTCCCTCAAGACCAATGAATGGTTGTAGATGAATTTATACCCCCTTCATCGCATGGCCTGGGACAACATTCGTTTGATGTAAATTGATAATTTCACCCACCATGTAGAAAATGTACTTTCGGTAAAGCCCCCCCTCCTCCTCCTAAAATACTAATATTTTAGCATTAAAAACCTGCCTAAAAATTGCCTTTTGCTGGATCAAGTATGACCCAGTTTAGCCACATACTGGATCATAAAGTATGTGACCTTTTCTTGAGCCTGAACAAAATCCTGCTGATCACTGACTGTGTAAAAGTGTGATGGGGGATTTTCAATCAATATTAATCTATTCCGTCTTTATCTAAACCAAAAAAAAAGACAGTAGGGGGGGGGGGGGGAATTTGTTTCCTCCCCCCCGAGATTAAAGATTAGAAGTGGAATGAAACCGATATTTACATAGCCAATTGAAGTAATTCTCCCAGCTAGAATTTTAACAGAAGAAAAAAAAAAAAAGACAAAGTAATTTGAAGCAACCATGTATTGCATAATTACATCATGACTCCCCTTAATTTACCAAGTCCAGGCCCAGAGTGCATCATCTAATACAAGGCAGCAGAAGTTTAATAATTCACAATTGCAGTCTATTGGTAACCAGGGCTGGTGCTGCAGAGTCATAAAACAACAAGCATTCTTTGTGTGCAGCTGTGATAAGATCCCTGGGACACGCTGATCTCTCACAGGGACAGGCATTGTTCAGTTCAAAAGGACAGCACTCCTCTTTAGACACCATTCCTTTCAGCATTACCAGTCAGAACACATTCAAGCTTTGGACTAGGACTTCTTTTAGTATCAGGTATGTTTGTTACCAGGTAATGTTTTTAATTAGGCAACCGTCTTCCTAGGCCTAACATGCTTTCTTGTAAAAGTTAAACACTGGAAAAGCCAAATTAATAGTTTGAGTGGAGAATCTTTAGTTTCGGTCAAGAAACTGTTCAGCCAGCAGTAAATATTTCTCTTCTGTAATGCACTTCATAAAGAAAATTTAACAATAAAGGCTAAAGGACCCTAACATCAGACTACATCTTTCTCTCAACAAGGATCAGCTTTACACCTTTGTCATCCAAGACAGACAAAGGCAAAATGCTTTTGAGTAATTTCATACAGACTTAATCCTTTAATATTAAAATGACTTATAAAAGCGCGAAATTAATCTAAAAGATTCAAGTGAATAAAATACACAAGTCCATTCTCTTCTATGGCTTGAACAATTTCTCTTTTCTAAACCGATACCTTATGAACAAATTCCCATCTGAAAACTACACTTTAAGACATTCCCCAAAGAGCAAACACAGCAATAGAACATTCAAGCGCTCACAAATAAAGGCTTAGTTAAACACTGAAAGGCAGCTTGTCAAAGCAGAAGGGGAGCACTAAATGCCGTGCTCTGCAGAGAGAATCCTTTAATCTGAACCCCATGACCCACATGAAGCCCTGAGAACCAGTCTCCTACTGGCATGACACTGCCTATGAGGCTTCAAATCTTAATGCTATCCTTTCTAAGGTGAGCTCTAATGAGAAAACCGTAGCAGTTTGATGGCTAAATTACACAGAGAAAAACTGTTTGCATTCATGTTGGGAGATATTTGGGATTTTACATTGGTCCTTCAGCCTTTCTGAAAAAAATTAAAATCCACAGATACATTTCACTTAATTTATTGAAAACTGCATCACCACAAAACATTCCAAAAACAGAAGGTTTACAGCTTCCCTGTGCAGTGTGATCTCCTCACCAGCAACAACTGTTAAAGACAGCAGTAATTACATTCATATTGAAAGTGCCAATACAATAAGCCATTGATATTGCTTTAAGTGAATCAGGTGTTGCCCCAAAAGACAGCAAGCAGTTTATTTTTTGCAAAAAAACCTGCAAAACATCTCATAGGGCACTGATGTGGGATCACAGCGTTAAGGATCGCCAGTGAAAAGAAGTGGCTGACCCCCTTTGAAAGTGATCCAAAGACGTGGAACATCTCTCACCTTTCAAGAAAAGTCTGGCTGGGAAACCCTTCACTCCAACTCCAACCCTGTTACAGCATAAACAATTAAACACGCACAACCCTCGCATTGAGTTGTATGTTGAGTGCATTTAAGGAAATGTTCCTAATAAATCCCAACAGAAACACAACTGAAGTGACTCATTAGGATGGGTTTTAATTTTTGGTCATGTCCACAGCAAGTCAGGAACCACGTATCCTAAAAGCCTTGGTATATGACCAAATTTATCACATACATGCAACTGGGAAATGTTCAAGAACAAATGCCTTACTTTTCATTTTACAGTACTGGAAGAACGATAGCCTGCCAGCATTCATTCTTCAATCTAGCAATATGGGACCTGTGGGCACAACACGGACACATCAGGATTATCAAGACACATTGAGCTATTGAAACAATGTCTCAAGGCTTCTAAAAGGAGTAGGTCGCAGCATGCCGTTATCCTGGGGATGACATGTTGGGTATGTGAGAGAATTGAAAGCACACCAGCTCTGCACTAGAGAGGCTGTGCAGGAAATTTTGTATCAAAACCAGCTCAGCTTCCAGCTTGAGCTGCATGATTAATTGAAGTAAAACTAAAATCACAATATGGCTTATTTCAATAACCAAATACTGCGGTTTAAATTTTGCACAGCACTGCATTCTTGTACATGAACCGGTCTCTTCAGCTTGGTTCGTGGCAAGTGCTGCTCCACACAAATTCATCTCAGGATCTGGGAATGCAATGTGTAGCAACCAACTTTTCAATACTTATGAGAAGTGCTTATAGACTGGCTGCATTTATATAGAAAATAAAAAATAAGGGCCTTGTCTCGACCACCACCAGGACCCAACAACAAACATATAAGGTCCAATAAGAGCGGGTGTCAAGGTTCTCTAGCACTGGCAAATGAACACTTCAGTCAGACATACAACTGGATGCAGATACCAACAGTGCTGACTAATGTTATTTCTAATAAACCACTTTAACATTACAAACCTCCAAATCACCAATCACAGGGTGTTGCGCCTTCTAGTGGACATCCTTCAGATCACACCTACAGAGTGGAAATTTAAAGTGATTTGTTCTATGTGCCTTACAAATTAAGGTACATCCTTTAAGCTCATTTAAATGTACTGCAGCGTTTTCCCACAAAGCTAATGATATTAGCGACATGGGTAAAGCGATACTACAGACTTTATCTCCGAGGCATTTCCAACGACTAAGCTCTACTGAGAGGGGCAAGTCGGGATAGACCTCAATTTAATAAAACCAAATAACACATTTTGAAATGTTACAGATAAAACGAAACCAGATACTATTAAAAAAAAAAAAAAAAAAAAAAAAAAAGCTAACATTCAGTGACATTTACCATTAGGACAAGCTTCTTCAGATGCAAAACATGCATTTTATGTACTCATTCCCAGGATTATTCACCCACATTTTGTTCTGAAGCCTGAAAGCATAGGGAAACATAAGAAAAGCATAGCATGTCTACATTTTAAGAACAATGAAAGGGAGTTTGAGTGTTCAGAAAGGCACATCCTCTTTCATGGTTTATAAGAGCAGTTGAACATTAATGCCAATCATCATCACAAAACTCTGGCAATTCATCATTATGGCTTCTTCATTATATTCTTACCCGACTGGCCGGTCCGTTCACAAGAGGACCTTTTATTCCATCCGAACCCTGAAAGCGCACACATCTTATTTGAAATGACATGTAATCAATAAAAAGCAGCAACATTTTCTGTGATAAAAATGTCTCTTCTCATAAGTAGCACTGTTATTTAGTGGCCACAACAGTGAGTTGCAAGAGAAGGGAATTGTATTTTTTGCACTGCACTTGTTCCTAAGCCCACCGTGACTAGACTGTGACTAGTACTGTGCCTTTCCTTTCCAAACCACTGCCAAAAATCAAAAACCCAAACGACTTACCATACTGCACATGTCAGTTACTATACTCTACAAGCATGGAGAGGCCTAAGAATTCCCTGTTGGGAGAAATAAAAGAACATTAGTCTTCATATCGTCCTAAATTAGACATGATGGGGATATTCCAGGCCTCATTGTCACCACTGCAACTATTCTACAGTGATGAAAGCAAACCTGGTGTTTCTCTAGCCAAGCAGATAGAGGAACTTGCCCTATTTGAGAAATTCCGCTTGTGATGATCTGCTTGGCGATCTACGAGATCCGATCAACCTTTAAACACGTGTTCCTCACAAGGACCAAATTACCCACAATGGATCCGTATAGAGCAATATAATTGCTGCATTTAACTACAGAAGCAATCGGAATAAAGAACATTTTAGTTCGCTAGTTTTCTCTACGCACACGATTCCGCAGGACTACTCACCACGTGGTGTAGTCTACTATTCGCTAGCACGTAAAAGAAAGACTTTGCGTCAAACCTATTAAATGTTACCGTAAATCAAACTTAAGAGAACACAATGTGGGTAATTGAATTGCTGAAATGGCAGATTCAGACACAAAAAGAGCCAAGTACCTAGTTTTAAGCCACACTTCTTCACAAGCACTCGCAGACGGGTTGAAGCTGAGAGAGACTCCGGAAGAAGAGCGTCACATTTTATAGCACAGGCTCTGACTTTACGACATTTTACGGCTCTGCGCTCTCCTCTGCGTTTCTGTGGTAACGTTAAGCAATTAAAATCGACACATGTTCAAAAAACATTCATTATGATGATGTTGGAAACAGCGGAGTAGAATTTTTTTCTGATTTCTTTGATGAATAGAAAGTTCAGAAGAACAGCATTTATCTGAAATAGAAATATTTTGTAACATTATAAATGTCTTTATCATCACTTTTGATCAATTTAAAGCGTCCTTGCTAAATGAAAGTATTAATTTCTATAATTTATTTTCCAAAAAATAAAAAATATACTGACTCTAAGCTTTTGAATGGTATAGTGTATAATGTTACAAAAGCTTTTTATTTCACATAAATGCTGATCTTTGGATCTTTCTATTTCATCAAAGAATCCTGAAAAAAAATGTACTCAAGTGTTTTAAATATTGATAATAATAATTTTTAAAAAAGGTTTCTTGAGCAGCAATTCAGCATATTAGAATGATTTCTGAAGGATTTGACACTGAAGACTGGAGAAATGATGCTGAAAATTCAGCTTTGATCACAGCAACCATTTTAAAATATATTCAAATAGAAAGCAGTTATTTTAAATAGTAAAAATATTTCAAAATGTTACTGCTACCCCTGACACGCGCACACACACACATTTCTAATAAAATCACTTAAAACTATTCAGTTGTTTGTTCAATGATAATAATAATAATAATAATAATAATAATAAATGTTGGAAAAGTCCAACTTATTTAGGCCCAATCAGTACCGACGCTACATATGCAGAGTACGCAGTTTGCATAGGGCACCAACCCAGTTGCTCAAAAAAAAAAAAAACCTTTGGTTCTATATTAATATTAAAATGAACAAATAAAAATATAAACATGAACACACACACATATATATCATCATTACAAAAAATGCATTTTACGGTGAACGCAGTAGTCAGTAGGCTAAGCAATAGGCTAAAGGGTTCAACCATAATTTTACGAAGTACGAGAATACCTTTTGTGCACAAAAGAAAAAAAACGACTTTATTCAACAATTCGTCTCCTCCGCATTACCCTGTAGCGCCATTTTGGAGAGTATCAACTGGACGTAAACAACGTATGTTGTTCTGTGTTAGCTGCGTCACGCCGGATCTGTTTCCTACGTTGTTGTGATTTGATCTGAACGAAAACAGCGTATCCGTGTGACACAGCTGACACAGAACAGCATACGTTGTTTACAGGGTGATGCGGAGGAGAGTGGTAGAGCTGTTGAGTTATCAGGCCCACCGGCTCAACCAGGCCCAGAAAAGTGAGGAACAGCAGGGCTGCGTTCCAGTTCATTTTTTATGCCCTTCACTCGCTAACTACCCTCCAGTCTCATTTACTCGGATGTACATCATTGATTACGTTGCACGAGTGCCCACTTCTGGCGGAACCCTTGCAATGGGCTGAACTGGAACGTCCTAAACCCTTGATCACTTAGAATCAGCTATGGAGTTGGTTTATTGTTTACAGTTCCCCCCTTGTTTGGTGCAGTATTCTGTACATGTTCTGTATGTGTATAGGTATGTTTGGGCTGATATAAACGTAATAAAAAAAAATATATATATTATAGAGTTGTTTGGGGTGTGGATAAATTAAATGCAATCTGCGATGACGTCATAATCGTGTTGCATTGTGGTCTATGGAGCGGCCTGAAGTGTGCATATGAAGCAGACTCACTCCCTCTGTCAAAATTGAGGGGTCGAGGGTCTGTCCATATAAACTTCCCTCGTTCACTTCGCGAAATGGAACGCACTTCAAAATGGCAGCGGGGATTGCAAGGGGAAGTGCTTAGGGAAGTTCGCGAGTGCATGTCTAAAAGTGGAGTGGAACGCAGCCCAGGTGTCTGCACTTGTAAAAGAGTTCAAAGTTTAAAGTTCTTTGTCATTGGATTTTTTTGCAAAAAGGAGTTAATTCCAAATTTTAAAAGCATTATTTCAGAAGGATAGAAGTTGTTTCTGTAAACTTTTGTTTTAGATGTTTTGGCACAACTAAAATAGGTTAATGAAACAATAAAACATTCCTAACATTATTATAATTATATATATTTAAAATAATTTGTATTCAGTATCTTGTGTTTTTAAAGTTGAGCTCCAAGGGTGCTGTTTTCTCCCAGTTTGATCTACAAGACAAAAAGAGGTGAACTCATTTTCAGGTGTTTTTCTACTTTATTTGATATGGGTTTCCAGTTCTGAACATGTAAATACCAAATATCATTCGCCATAGTAAAAAACACACTCTAGATATAATACTTGAACAGTTTTGAAATTGGACAAAAACTAAACAACAGATTCTGGTGTCTGACAGCGGTTGATAATGACATTATAATTAATCCCTTAATTGTAGTTTATGATATTTCTACAGTATTTTAACTTCAGGGTGACTTTTACCAACATAAATGTGACGTGCACAAAAATTAACATAGATGATCAAACACAATGTACTAAAGATCTTATAATATGGTTTAAATAAACATTCAAAGAACGCATTAACAATTTAAGATATACAACGAGTGAGGCGAATAAACAAAGCCAATCGGTTTCTTTTTTAGTCCGAATGTTTAACACTACCAGATGCCAGAATCTGTTATACAAGTTATACAAGCATCCTCGACCTCAGCCTTGCACCCATGCCATCCACGGCACTATCACACAGTGTAAGGATACCCATAATGGATACCCATAATGTGTCTTTAACAGTGTAACACAGACAAGAATATAACTATGCCATATGTATTGTATCCATATTAAAAGCTAATTTCAATCTAGGAATCTCTGTAAAGTGAGCGGTGCAAAAAAACACACTGTTACAAAAGAAAAGGCACGATAATTCGGCCATTCGGTGCAAGATTAAGGTGAACCAGGAGGAGAAATACATTGACTTCAATCAGAGAACCACTATAATTTGCAAACAATTGCCTGAGAGTTAAAATGATCAAAACAAGACAAGATTTATTTTTTGTAACATGCATTCACATGTCCAGTCAATAGAGCAACCTGACGGGCAATGCGATAGCGTTCAAAAGTACAAAAACGGGAACTCTCTTTTTACAGAGGAGAACAGCAGTATCAAACATTAAGCAAAGTTATTTTAATGACAGTCCAAGAACATTGCATGCATTTTTATGCCATAGAGTTTGTGTACAAAAGCAAAAAGATTACAAAAATGTCACAGGAGTGGCTTGCACGATGAACGGTGTCAGAGAGCGATAAGGTTTCTCTGTTGGTGAACATACATTGTATGTCTGTAGACAGGAGTTCTCCTTGGAGTTTTAAGGTGTTTAATAAATGGCCAACATCTGAAGTCTTATTTGCAATCTAGAGTTTACCTTAATGAATAAAATCTACTGGTAATGAGGGAGAAAAACACAACTGTTAAATATACTTTAATAATATCTACGATACCCACCAACGACATGCTAAATATGCAATAACACAGAAAGGTTAAAATAATACATTGGTTATAATTTAATGCCACAAAATTAAAATAACATGTTAAATGACTTTAGTATTTAAAAAAATATATTTAGTCATCTTTAAAATGCTCAAAGGAAGAATAAGATAAACATGCTATTAATAAATCTCAAAACAATAGTTTGTTCAGTCCTTTTTTTGATTTACAGACTGAAGAATTTAGAGTAAAAAATGTTAATGCAATATATGAATTGGGCTTGGGCAAAGTGTTTCATCCCAAAATTGGTAATTAACACATTAAAACAATATAAGGATAAATGTCCAGATGAAAGTTGTATAATCCACAGTCTTCTTCTTGAATAGCGCATTTTCAGCATTTGTGTGTGTTCTCTGTGTAAACTGTTTCCTCTCTAGAAAAATGGCTATTGAAACTCTGCTGTGTGCTGTCTTAATGTCACACTGTTCATTTGCAGTGAGAGTACAGAAAGTAAAAGATCAATTACATTCATTAAGTAGACTAACTAGGAGGTTATTCATGAAAAAAAACAACAACACACATTCTAGCCTGTTGTAATAGAAGGGGGCAGCAAAAACTGACAAATTTGTTGAGAGTTTATATTTGTAAGATTTTTTTTAACCTCCATCAACATATATAATCTTCACAATCACCTGTCTGTTTAACACAATTGTGTAGTTTATGCCCTGGCCTTAAGATAGGCATCAGAAAGGTTTTGGACTGTAAACGATATTGTTTTGGAAAGTGTATTTTCAGAGCCTCTTTGCTGCCATGATGCATACGCATAATGATACATTTACTGAGAGCTGATGTCTGTAAACAGCATTCTTGAATACACATAAAACCTCGAAGATAGCCAAGAGAATGGAGAAAGAGAACAGTAGAGTGGTTAAATATTTGAAGACAGGAACTGATCTCTTGTTGGCTGTGGGAACATCTCTCCATTTTCAATGAGGTTGTACAAACACAGGCTGATTAAAGACCCCTATATAAGCCCAAAAGCCACATCAAGCCACACAATCAGACTGTAAGCTCAACACCAGGAAAAGTACAAGAGATAGAGCAGGTGTGTTAGTTGGGAACAGATACTGGCACCCATCTCTAAATCAGTGGACTGCTGGAGTGTTGATCCATCCATCACAGGCTGCTGGGCTTTACATCGACATCATGTAGGAAAGGGGCAGGGCATCGGTGCAACCACTAGAAAGAGAGCCTTTCAGTCATTGTACCCTGAACCAGGGAGTTCATTGGTTAGCGTGTGCCAGCGCTCGATTTTCTTGTCCTTGTTTTTCAGACAGTCAAACCAGTGTTTTAGCCTCTCGCCATTGGCATTGATACCTAAAGACACTCCACCTGGAGAAAGGGTGGAAAAGTTCATTAAAATGGCTAAAAACAACCAAAGGTCAATAGATCCCCATGGGACTCGGGCCTTGACTATAAGGATGACTTGCTCAAGAGAATTTCAGGCCTGTTGACAAAACTTGCCCAATTGGGTCAGCACTATATCTTACATCTTTTGATAATGTACATACATTTTTTGCAAACTTCAACATTTGGTTTTCTGTTACATTTGTTTGCTAATTCAGCTTCTCAACTGTCAGTTTAAACTTTTTAGTTGGATAAACTCATCTAGCTGTCTGGTACAGATATGAGGTTTTGTCTAAATTGCAAGAATGGCTTGTGATAGTCTTAACATCAGTATGAATGGGTTGAAAATATCAAACCACTAATGTTTTTCCTTTTATTTTCTATTTCACTTAAATGTTTATAGCAAAATAATTAGGAGTTTTCTGTCCAATTACGGTAAATTATTATATTAGAAAATTATACTAAATTGTCTTTGCAAATCAAATCTAATATTTTATGACAAAAATAATTTGTGTTATATTTATGCCCCAATTATGCCCCTTTTTACAAGATGTAATGAAAGTCTCAGTTGTCCCCAGAATGTGTCTGTAAAGTTTCAGCTCAAAATACCCCACACATCATTATATCATTTTGAAAATGGCTGTTTTGAGTGAAAACAAAAACATGCTGTTTTTGTGCTTGTATCTTTAAATGCAAATGAGCTGCTGTTCTTCGCCCACTTTTCCAGAATAGGGCTGTGCCTTTACATCTCATACCTTGGATACTCTGCCAAAACAACGTTTTAAAGCCATATCAGTTTAAACTTCTGATATAGTGTTTTCTGAGCGCACACATCCGAAGCACGCGCACAGAAAGCAGCTGTCACACAGCATGTGAGTACTAAACTAAGTTCTTTTTCATGTCTTATTGCGCTTAAGCTGTCAAATACACACAAGGTTATCTTAAAAAACACACAATTTACATAAACCCAGTCAGTTGTCTGTGAACGTAAACAGCTGGGAAAGAAATCGCATGTTTATATTAGATCAGTGTATTAAGGTGGCTTTCACACTGGGCTCGTTTGCTGTGGTTCGAACCCGAGCGCGATTGTTCCCGGCACACCCCCGCAGCATTGGTCTGGTTTCACACTCTCTTGATTCTATCAAACCCTGGTGCATTTGCGATCATCACAACGTTGAATCTAACTACGTTTTTATAAGCAAAAAAACGAGCGTTTAAGGACACAAAAGTAGAACGCAACATGTCATATTACTCTGAGAACTACACCCACTGGAGGAAACGTTCATTATTTTTAACCATGTCAAAGGATTATTTCACCACCCTATGTGAACCTGAGAGGAGGAGATATATTGAAAAACTACATTTTATTGGTCTATGTCAGTGTCCCTTTTCCTTACCTTCCTTTTGTTAGAGAAATGATCCAACTGAATGGCCCAACGTGAAATACCCTGACATCTACAACTATTTGATCGAATCACCAGGTAACAGCATCATTTAATCTACCTAACAAAGATCAAAACACATAGCTTAGATAGCTTCAACCCTTAACTTATGTAATAATAATCACAACACATAGCCTCAGCTTTATGAAAGTTAGAGGGAAGCAGGGGTGCAGTTGATTACTAAAATGATGGGACAAGTTAGCTATTAGAAAGCTTATATTAGCTATGTGTGTTAGCAATATGTAGCTTGGGCCAATTGGTATTCGTCCACTTTGATATTTACTACTTAATATGAACTATTTGATAACATTTTGATATTTGCTTCTAATCAAATAATGAATGTTTCCTGTTGCTGATTACGTTTCCCTCCATGGGCGTAGTTCTCTGAGTAATATAACACGTTGCGCTCTAATTTTGTGTCCTTAAACGCTCGTTTTTTTTGGATCGACAGCTTATAAAAACATAGTTCTGTTAGGACCACTATCGTCAAAGATGATTGACAATTAGCATACAGTTTGGATTGGCGGTATGGTTCTGTTCTGGGCAAGAACTCCCTGCGCATCCATGCAGCCTAGCATGGATGAGAGCAGGGAGAGCAGCGATAACCCCCCCCCAGGGTAAACAGAACAGAACCAACATAAATGTTTTGCAGATATCTTTAAAGTTCAATAATTTTATGTATACATTTTAGAATTAGTCTGATTCAAAGGAGAATCAGAAGCTGAATCCTGACTGACAGAAGAGGAGTTGGGGATGGGGGAGGGTAATTAGCTATTGAGCAATGTGAAAACTGCTGATAATACTGAGGGACCTTATATATGAATGCTTAGATTGATGTCGTATTCCCATAGGTTGATGGGGATCAGCTGAGAGTCAGCTGATGCGAGCTTGACTAACGTGACCTACCAGAACTAACGCTACGCTTGATTTCTGTTTTTTTTAGCTTGTTTGCTATACACCTTGATACATAGCAGCTTTTAGACATTGTTCTGTTTTTTTGTTATAAGTCAGAAATGACAAGGAGGCAGCTTCCCACAATACAAATTCAATGGAGAGGGTTGGATTGTTTACCCCCCTCCCCCGGTGGGCGTGGCTTTCAGATTATGACACGCATCGCTCTGCCTCTATACGGCAGTCTCTGTCAACAGCCGTTTCACTTTGTACAGATTCTGCGATTTGACTGTTCAGAGACACTGCTTATGATTTATGGGGATTAAAAAAGGAGTGGGTGGATTTTTATCATTATAGGGTAGTTGTGTACAGACACTGCCAACACACATTAATGTCCAAACACCATGTAAATGTGAATTTTGCATAATAGGGGGCCCTTTAATGAAAAATGTAAAAATTATACAGTTACAATAAGAAATGTAAAATTATTGTAAATATAAAATTGCTACGTTCATAAAAAATTACATTTATAATTTGGGTCCTGTGAAAATGTGAGCAGGGCAAGAAGAAGTCTGAACTACCGGCCTGACCAGGCAATCAGAAAAAAATCTTTACTGCTGAGCCCTGGGATTGCATCTTAAATTGTAAAATGAAGTAACCTTTGGTACTACATTCAATAGGTAGCATACCATTAAAAACAGATCTTAATGCAAAAAACTAAAATAAAAATATAGCCTAAAAATAATATAAAATAAAAATAAAAACATAGATTTAACAAGATTTTGTAAATAGGTCCTACCAATGAAATCATTGGATTTGCCAATGTCATAGTCCCAAACAGTCACCTCCAGGGTCTTTTTGCTGAGGTCAGCATACTTGATCTCATAGAAAAACTCCTATAATAGGGAGAATGGAATTAGCATTTATAAAAACAAATGTGAGTTACAGAGTCTGTAAATCAGGCATTGGTCAGGTTAATCTTACTTCATTGAATTCGGGGTTGAGGGTCTTCTTTTTGACAGCTGTCTTGTGCTTTGATTTTTTGTTCTCATCTGGCTTGAGATACCTGAAATACATTGGTGATATGGAGAGAGAGAGAGGAAAAAGATGCATTTACATGCATTCACTAAAGGTTAAGTTGGCTTTCTTTCAAGATTGAAGATTTGGCACAGGAGTAATTCTGAAATAATTGAATTTTAGCAAAGGCTTACTTGTGATGCACAGGCAGCAAAACTGTGAACACATTTGAAACAAATGCAGAATAGTGTTGTTGAATGCAACAAGTCAGTATGTCCACCAGAGGGCATTGCAGCTCTTGTATATAAAATTTGGAGGGCTGAAAGAGACAGCCATGAAAGGACAAACTCGTTCATTTCAAAGGTTCATTGCAGGACATTTTCACCATTTGCTTGAATAATAATAAAAAAATAAAAAAATAAACGCAACCTCACTTCACTTGTCTGCTGACTTCAAGGTCATTAAATGTCTCACTGCTGCTCTACTCCTGCAATCCCTCTTAATGAGGGTCCCTTGCTCTTTTACAAAGACCACCAGACAAGCAGACTGATTAAAGAAGATCCTGGCACTGAACTCAGCAGCCTAATAATCACAACCTGTGTCTTATTTTGTAAAGTCAGTAATATAAATTCCCTGGCTATGTGCATGGGCAATGGCATTGTGTATTTTTATCCATCTACGAATCAAACGAATTCATGAAAGAATTCATTGAATAACAGAATGAAAAACTGAAATAAATGAAAACCGCATCTTGTTCAAGAAAGTACAGAAATTACAGTAGACATTTAAAGTAAAAGTGAAACTTGTGAAAGGTACGGAAGTTCTAAGCGGCCATGCATTATTTTTTTTTCCCTTCTTGTTTTCTCGTTATAACGACTTATTTTCTCGTTATATCGACATAACGAGAGTTGTTTTCTCGTTATAACGACTTATTTTCTCGTTATATCGACATAACGAGAGTTGTTTTCTCGTTATAACGACTTATTTTCTCGTTATATCGACATAACGAGAGTTGTTTTCTCGTTATAACGACTGAGAAAACAACTCTCGTTATGTCGATATAACGAGAAAACAAGAAGGGGGAAAAAAATAATGCATGGCCGCTTAGAACTTCCGTAGAAAGGCTTGTTTCCCTCTTATTGTAACAGTCTCCCTGGAGCTCTCTTGTCAGGGAGTGGCATTTGCACCTGTAATGGCGCCACTGGACGACTATTTTATTCAGCTTTTCCTGTGAATAAATGCATCTGCAGTTTAAAATGATAAAATGAATAAAAAGTAAATTTCATTTACTTCCCAAAAAGGTGAACATCAAGTGATATCAATCCGGGAAAACTGATCTGTGCATAGATACGCAAGATCTGAAAACTGCAGATGGAGACAAACTAATGACAGAAATACAGAAGATTTGCACTGCTTGTTGTCACCAGCAGAAACAACAAATTAATAATTTAGTATTCAATCTTTTGTAGAGTCAGAACCAGGCTTCATTTCACCCAACACATTCCAGTCCTCAAAATACAAATGCATTTGCATTTCTCCCTATCAAAGACACCGTTCTAAGCTTATGACATAACTGCATTTGTATCAAGCGTTGACTAATGGTTCAGATGCTTGTGTTTGGCAGGATAAATGAATTTGCTTAGGATTACCTTATAAACATATATGTGCACATACATACATCCACATTGTAGGTAATCATTCAGCAAACGCTTTTATCCACTGCAATTTATTGGTACATTTATTGCAGGGATAATCCCTCAGAAATTTGGGGTTAAGTGCCTTGCTCAAAAGCTCATGGCTCACTCCTGTGTGATAAGCTTTATGCCGAACGTCGTATGAACAAACCGGAAAACAGGTCTCATCCCATCTAGTTGTCTGAGAAAGTGTTAAGAACTTTTAAGGTAATCAGTTAACCTACCTAGTTCTTTTTATTATATGCATTTTATTCTTACTATCCAAATTATATAAAGAATAAAAAACATTTTGATATTAATTTGCATATGAGATGGACATCAGTTATGTTCATCTTTCAAATTTGGAAGCTTGTATCCACCCAACAAGATACTCCACCCTCAGATCAGCACTTCAAAGTCAACATGAAATAAATATTCACCCCATTTTTTAAATGCGTAATTGAATTTATTCAATTTATCTGTGCATAATTTTTTTACATAGTTTTTTTTATCATTATCATAATTTTTAATGTCACTGAACTCAAACCCAACAACAGATCTACCACTCCTCCCATTTCCTGTGGTACATCTAGGGTTGGGTATCATTTGAATTTTATCGATTCCAGTTTCCGATTCCGATTCTTATTGTTTTCTAGTTTCGATTAGAATTAGATAAAAAAAAAATCCAACAAAAAAATTAATTAATCGAACATTTAGATTTCAAACATATTTATTCTGTCTTTTTACAAAGCTGAATAACATGAGCAAAAATCAGCAGCCTACAGAACGCTTAGGCCTACAAGAGGAAAATTTGCCTATGGTTTTAACAAAAATATCACAGCAAAAACAGCTAGACTAACATAACTTTCAAACATTAAATTGTTAAAGACAAGTAAAGAGTCAGTAATAAAATAGGAACAAACAAATCAATTAGCATTAGCATAAATAAATATTAACAAATATATTAACACATTTCAAGTAGGCTTTAACTACTTTCCACTGAAAGAAGTTGGCAACAGTGGCTGGGAACCTGCACCGGGACTGTGGTTCTCTGTGCTCGCGCTTCAGATGTGTCCATGGCACACAAACAGTGTGCAAGTTCTTTCCCTTCCTCAGCTTAAATCATAAAAAAATCACATTCGAATGCAAACGGGGAATCATTAAGTGGAATCGAAATGCACGTGTCTTATCGAATACCCGGTTATGGGAAATTTAAAAACTGGTTCTAACTACCTAGGTACATCTAACCTAGGTAAAGAAAAAAAAAATTACCCGTTATTCGTAATTTTGACAACAGTGTTAATGTATTCTGACTTAAAGGAGACATATTATGCCCCTTTTTACAATATTTAATATAAGTCTCTGGTGTCCCCAGAATGTGTCTGTGAAATTTCAGCTCAATATACTCCACAGATCATTTATTATATCATTTTGAAAATGTCTATTTTGAGTGGAAGCAGAAACACGCTGATTTTCGGGCATGTCTCTTTAAATGCAAATGAGCTGCTGCTCCCCACCCCCTTTTCTAGAATAGAGCTGTGCCATTACAGCTCGTACCTGCTAAAAAACATCTGTTTTGGTTCTGATTATCATGTTTATCGCGCTGAAATCATGCAGTTTAAATCATATGAGTTTAAACTTCTGATATATGGTTTTCTGAGTGCACACGTACAGAAAGCGGCTGTCACAGCACGTGAGCACTAAACTAAGTTCTCATTCACACACAAGTTTACGTTAAAAACACACGAGTGTTAAAGATAAACAGCTGGGAAATAAATTGCATGTTTATTTTAGATCTGTGTGGCAGCAGCAATATTCAGTAAATAAATCAATAAATCCACTGCTCTCTTGTCTCCTCTGAGGCTGGGACTCTAAAAAGTGTTCTGTGCTCGTCTGTGCTGCCAAAGACAGAACAGTTAGCATGTTTTGCTCAAACTTTCACCATGGCATTAGAACAAGTACACCGTTGTCGCTTGCGAAATCAAAATGATGGCGCCATAGGTGGAAACTTACAAGTTAAGGGGCGGTAATATTATAATGAGATCCCTTTGCCACGTCACCAAGGGAGTGAAATCAGACGCGCTTGTTTTCTCAGACACTTGCTGAAAAAGGCAAAACAAAGTTACTGGGTTAATCTTTTTCACGTTTCCTTGGTTGGTAGATGCACCGGAGACCAGATAATAGCACTTAAAATCTGGAAAAGTCAGATTTTCATGATATATCACCTTTAAATGTACAAAAAGATCCTGTCTTATTGATATACCACAGATTTGAGTCGACTAGCTATACTAAATTCAACAACTGGAAGCTGAATTTCCTTTGATATCTGTAATTTACATACTCATGCACGGATCTTCTGTTCCATAGGAAACGTTTTCACTAAAGCAAATTATGTGGATTCTGATTATTTTAGTATTTTTGCACATAAACAGTTGCATTGTGCTTTTGGTACAGGAAAAAAAAGCTATTGTACTACAAGTGAAACAGAAAACAGAAAATCGGACAGATGATAGTGGGGGGGGTATGACTTACGTTTTAACATAGGGGTCAGAGAAGCCATTGGCATCCATGGCAGCGAGATGGGCACAGCGGATGATGCCCACCACTAAGCCACACTTCTGAGAGCTGTACTTCAGAGAGATCATGATGCGCCCTCGCTCCTCCAGAGACTTGTCATCTGTTTTGTCGATCTGTTTTGAGACACACACACACACACACACATCGACAAATAGAAAACACAGCCGTCAGTCCAAAGTCTAAGAACTATAAAGAAAAGGATGGATGTAGCTTGTACATAATATAAATAAATATTTAAATGAAAATGCCGTGAATCTAGTTGCATTATCAACTCATAAACAGGCAGAAAATTCTATTAAAACATAAGTGTTTTGTCCCAGTAGATAATTTATTAATACACTCAATTAGTTTTGTGCACCACTCTCTTCTTTCCAGTATTTTATGGCAATGCAGAACCAGAGCTGAGATTATCTCAACTGTTGAATGTGAGGTAAATCTTCTCTCTTTCTCAGAACTTTGTGGACCCACCAAACTGTCAATCATGAAGTTAATTAGCTGTGGAGGAGGCATCTCTGTTCATCCCCCACACACTGCTGTCTCATTTCCGTCCCCACTGGAGATCACACACTCACATACACACACACACACTCACATACACATTACAGAGTCTCTTCACACAACAAACACGCTTTGTACTGCTTGCCAGCTGGTGGAGTCACACTCAGGCCTAAGAGCAGATCCCAAGTCAGTCTTTGTGTTTAACTTTTGTCACCTCTACCTGTACTGCAGTCCTGAGAGCAGATCCCAGATCAGTCTGTGTGCTGATCTTTCAGGTGGGTGACAGATATTAGATGGGAGTGAATAGAGCTGAAAACTACTTGCACAACTTTTAAAAACTTACTGGGAAATTTCAAAATTTCAGGCTTGGAGAGGATTTCATACCTGTCAAATGTAATTTTAATGTAATTTTTTAAGTTGAAAGACTGATCAAAATTGGTGCTTTTTAAAACTGACTCATGAAAAGTAAAAAAACAAAACAAAAACCTAAAGACTTTTGGGGAACGTTTGTCATTACATAACAGTCCCAGTCCTGTAATTTGATTGACTAAGCAGTGTCCTACAAGACTGATTTTATTTTTATTTATTTAAATATATACTGTTTTTGTCACTCTGCTTGTCTGTGTTTGTACTTCCAGACACACTGTCAGTCTGTGCATCAGGGGCATTCAGTCCATAAATCTGCGGATGTTCTGCATACCCAAGCCATTTAAAGAATGAGTTCAGGGACGGTCTAAATATTAACATTACTATAAATCCCATTGTCATTCCAGGTGGAACATCAGACTTGCATAATAAAATGCTTGGAATAAGTATGTAACTGTCTGTAAATTATTTATTTGCCAAACAACAGTAATTTTATGCAATTTTTTGCTGGTTATGGAGGTGTGGAGGAGTTTATCTCCAACCCTAATTAAACACATCTGAACCAGCTAATCAAGATGTTCAGACTCACTAGAAACCTCCAGGCAACTGTTTTGAAGTTGGTTGGAGCTAAACTCTGCAGGACGTTGACCCTTTAGGTGAAGGTTTGGACACCCCTGAATACAAGTGAGTGGACCCACAACAGCTCACCCAAATTCATGAGAATTCATATAGATATGAATCGTCATTATTGTATGGCATTTTCATTGGTTTGTTGGCAATGTGGGTGATTTAATGCGTCAGAAAAGCTGTCCGTGAATTGCTAGCCCAGACAGAAAAATGTGCTGTTGCTGCCAGATCTTGCCAGATGTTTTGGCCTTTTTGCCTTTATTTTGATAGGAGAGTAAATACTGACAGGAAGCGAAGTGGGAGAGAGAGTGAGTGGGATTGGGACAGATCCACAAGCTGGGACTCAAGCTTGGGACAAACACGGGCTCTGCCACGAGGATATCAGTGCTGACTCAAAAATCATATTTGATGCAAAACGAACTTGACTAAATGAACAGAAATGAACAAAACAGTCGTTACGGTATATTTTCATTTGTAAAGCAAAGCAAATTTTGAAAGTCCACTGAAAACATATCTTCTCATTTTTGGCACAGACAGAGTATGTTTGTCACAATCTGCACAAGAAAACAAAGATTGAGGATCCAAATGCAGAATAATCCAAAGCTGTAATCCATAATCAGGCATAAGGTCATACACAGGGCAGTCTGTCCAAGCAAGAGCACAGAAGTGCAGTGACACAATACAAGACTAAGCAATGAATGACTTAGGGAACAGTTTACTTGTGATTTTTGCCTTAAATTGATTTCTAGGACACTTTTTTACTTTATGAAGGGCAATATATTCCAAACCTTATTAAATGTACGTGTCATAATTTACGTCAAATTCTTACATTTTATTAATACATTCAGTTATATAAGTTCATATTCAGTTAATAAGACACTGTATGGTTGTTACCATTCAAAGGAAATCAGTATTAACAAACTCCATCTTTCCACTGCAGAGGAAACACAGAAACTGCATTGAAAGTACCATTTAGATGTATTTACTCAGACTGTTTACTCTTTTACTTTAAAATGACTGACTTTGCTGTGGCTTTTCTCAAAATTTGCAGTGATATTTGCGTTATTTCTTATTGTTTTGCAGTGAAAATATACCACAGACAAGATTCTTCTAACATTATGACTTTTCTGACTTTGAGAACCAATGCAGGGCTCCAGACTAACATTTGAGGACACCAACACCAGTGCCAGTTCTACAGAAGGTAGCACAAACACCTGACAGTAAAGCACTCACCCCAACCGCATATGTACATCTCGGAGATGTCTATCTGATGTCTGCATTTACATATGCAAGATGTATTTTTTTTAGAGTGTTTGCTCATCTGCAATACGTCTCTAAGACATTTCCTGTCAGATGTCAAATAGACATTTTTTAGAATGCATGTAAAACAGCTTCTGAGACGTTTATCAGATTACACAGCAGATGTTTCCCAGATCTTTAGCAGACGTCTTACAGATGTGCTTGTGCTGTCTTGGGTAGTTGAGATGCAGATAAAATTAACTTTTATTACTGTCATTCATAATGTCTAAATATAATTTAATAAATAAAAAAAATATTTATTAGGGAGTGGAAATGGCTAATAAGCCTATAAGTACTTCTCTGCAGCCATCTACTAGTGGTAATTGAATGTCTTTTTTATTTTTAAATAAGTGTTTGCTTTCTTACATCATGAAACTTTTAGTTTTATAAATGGGGGCAATACTTAAATTCGGTAATATTTAAAGCTTTGAAGTGCTGGGAAAAGTTGTGTCAAGCATTTAAAAGCACTCGAAAACATTAGACCATTTCTGCCACAAGTTGTTCAGTTTTAAATCCATGGTGAATGGTGGTGATTTGTGTTTATTCAACAATGTTTTTCCTGGTTTCTACATCAGTGTCGTTTGTTCTGATATCTGTAGCTTTAACAGAATTCTGTGCCGAATGGGAATGCTTCTCACAAGATTTCACAGAGATGTTATTGATTCTGCGGGGAATTCGACTGCTTCCTTCACTGTATCTCCCAGCGCTGTGTATGACGGTGTTGCGTGTAGTGATGTCCGGTTCACGAACGAATCGTTCTATTTAACCGGATCTTCTTAGTGAACCGGTCGAACCAGTTCACCAAATCGAACTGAAGGTAAGGCAGCAGAACACACTAATCCACAAATTACTTAAGTTATTCGGTGTATAAACGTGCCTCTGGCACAAAATAAACCAATATCCTGAGTTATTCAGTTACTCCAATAGTACATTGACTGAACCGCTGTGAAAAGAGAACTGATGATGGGATGAGCAGAGCAGCTGATAGAATGAGCATGAGTGCAGCGAACGTACACGCCCACTGCTAGCGGTTCTCGTTCTCGAGTCAAGAACCGGTTGCATCGGTTTTCGGATCACTGGTACACTCAACCGAGAACCGGTTTCTTTCGGACACGTCCGATTTGAGAACCGTTGAGCTGATGATGCGTTTCTCGTTCTCGAGTCAAGAACCGGTCGCATCGGTTTTCGGATCACCAGTACACTCAACCGAGAACCGTTTCTTTCGGACACGTCTGATTTGAGAACCGATGAGCTGATGATACTGCGCATGCGTGATTCCGCGTGAAGCTACCGAACAGATTGCCTACTAAAGCGCCGTTCACACTAGCAGCACCGAGAACCGTTTCTTTCGGACACGTCTGATTTGAGAACCGATGAGCTGATGATACTGCGCATGCTTGTTCTTTTTCAAGAGGACGAAAGCATGTTATTCAAGTATTTTATTAAACATCAGAAAGTGTGATATAAATATATAATATTTATATATATATATTTTTTTAAGATGAATGTATCTAATCTGTGTACTTTATTCAGTTGAGGATTCTGTTAGGTAATAGGCCCGAGCAGATAAACGAGTAGCACATATTCGTTCTGCTTTCGGTTCGTTTGTCCAATGTAGCTCTTGTAAATCATGATGAGAACGCAAGGCTGTTCATTCCATTTTTGGAACCTTTCTTTGACTGAATGCGCATTGCGATGAAGTCACGGGACACGTCTAAACCCAAAATCTGCAGCAATTATGAAAATTTGCGAGCTCTTGCGAAAATTGCGGAGTTTGCGAAAAATTCAGCGATCGCTGAATCGCAAAATCCTGGAGGGACTGTTTAAAGCGGCAGTCTGTAACTTTTTTTGGTTAAAAATGTTCCTAAATCAATATTCAAGCAAGTACATAACCAGCCAGTGTTCAAAACTATTGCCTTACTTTAGCCCGATTCACAACGGTTAGCTTATAATAATGTTTTCTAATTTGAGTGGTACGCGTAGGTTTTCGCGGGAAATTTGAGCATGCTGCTGCGTCATTACATCAGGTCTGTAAACATAAAGAAGTTGTCCCAGCTACTAGGCTTTATTGCATGTGAGGATCCTGCAGGTGGCAGATCATTTGTAGCCTTTTCTCAAAGCAGCAAGAATAATTAAATGTATCAATTTGATGGCGGATTGTAATCCAGAAAGGATTATGTGTTTATGAAACACATGTGAATGAAATTAAATGATATTCCAGTTTTAAATGTGCTTCTGATTACAGATAACCTGGGATTACACAATATTTGTATTTTAAAAACAACCAGTTCGAAGGGAGCATAATTTGCTTTTTGGGT
>NW_015505274.1:2439009-2458099 GCF_001515645.1 Sinocyclocheilus grahami
ATAGAATGAGCATGAGTGCAGCGAACGTACACGCCCACTGCTAGCGGTTCTCGTTCTCGAGTCAAGAACCGGTTGCATCGGTTTTCGGATCACTGGTACACTCAACCGAGAACCGGTTTCTTTCGGACACGTCCGATTTGAGAACCGTTGAGCTGATGATGCGTTTCTCGTTCTCGAGTCAAGAACCGGTCGCATCGGTTTTCGGATCACCAGTACACTCAACCGAGAACCGTTTCTTTCGGACACGTCTGATTTGAGAACCGATGAGCTGATGATACTGCGCATGCTTGTTCTTTTTCAAGAGGACGAAAGCATGTTATTCAAGTATTTTATTAAACATCAGAAAGTGTGATATAAATATATAATATTTATATATATATATTTTTTTAAGATGAATGTATCTAATCTGTGTACTTTATTCAGTTGAGGATTCTGTTAGGTAATAGGCCCGAGCAGATAAACGAGTAGCACATATTCGTTCTGCTTTCGGTTCGTTTGTCCAATGTAGCTCTTGTAAATCATGATGAGAACGCAAGGCTGTTCATTCCATTTTTGGAACCTTTCTTTGACTGAATGCGCATTGCGATGAAGTCACGGGACACGTCTAAACCCAAAATCTGCAGCAATTATGAAAATTTGCGAGCTCTTGCGAAAATTGCGGAGTTTGCGAAAAATTCAGCGATCGCTGAATCGCAAAATCCTGGAGGGACTGTTTAAAGCGGCAGTCTGTAACTTTTTTTGGTTAAAAATGTTCCTAAATCAATATTCAAGCAAGTACATAACCAGCCAGTGTTCAAAACTATTGCCTTACTTTAGCCCGATTCACAACGGTTAGCTTATAATAATGTTTTCTAATTTGAGTGGTACGCGTAGGTTTTCGCGGGAAATTTGAGCATGCTGCTGCGTCATTACATCAGGTCTGTAAACATAAAGAAGTTGTCCCAGCTACTAGGCTTTATTGCATGTGAGGATCCTGCAGGTGGCAGATCATTTGTAGCCTTTTCTCAAAGCAGCAAGAATAATTAAATGTATCAATTTGATGGCGGATTGTAATCCAGAAAGGATTATGTGTTTATGAAACACATGTGAATGAAATTAAATGATATTCCAGTTTTAAATGTGCTTCTGATTACAGATAACCTGGGATTACACAATATTTGTATTTTAAAAACAACCAGTTCGAAGGGAGCATAATTTGCTTTTTGGGTAAAATAATTTCTTAATATGAAATTCGAATGGTATGACAATTAGAGATTGGACTGTCCAGAAATTGAAATCTACACACTAATACACACTATACTCATAGTCACGCAATGCTGATGTTGTTTACATTAATAATTTGAGAATAAAGTATAACAGTAATAATAATGTGCATGGTTTGATGTGATATGAGCTAACCGATCTTTAGATTAAATCACCGTTGGTAGCATGATTTATTGTAATGCTTTTTTCCTCGGTTGGTCAGAACAAATGTGGTAGACTTGTTATTTACTTGTTCAGATGATAATATATGGTGAAAATTCTTAATATTCCAAGATGTAGGCTAGAATCTGTGATTGCGAAGTACAGTAAATATCCACACCGGTGCACGACAGACTGCCACACATACTCCTCAAAACATTAGATTAATCCGCGTTGGAGCCGTGCCGGAGCACAACCCACGCAAGTAAGATAATTCCGCACACAGCTGCAATTGCAGGTTTTCAAACAGAGATGGCGACAAAGAGGCAAAACTTGGACTGCAGCTTTAATGAAGATAAGAAGTTCCATAAATGCACAGTAAACACAGTAAAATTGCAAACGCATAAATAATGTTAAAAGATTCATGTTAAAAATACAAATATGAAATGTTGGAAAAATGCAATGGCACGTTTAAATATGAAACCAAGCCACCAGTAAGTGGCGGCAAGTCACGGTCTTAATGAGTGAGTCATTGATTCAACCGATTTGTTCAAACAGCTGATTCATTCAATGAGTGAAGCAAGTGACTGTCTTTATGAATGGCTCACTGAATCATTGACTCACCCGATTTGTTCAAAAATGCTAAATCATTCAGTAACGAAACACTGTTGTTTGTTGCTCGGAGATGCGCAATTGTTCTGCTGTGGCTTTGCTTAGAACTATTTTCGTTAGCGAAATGGAGCAAAAACGGTCAATAATGTGTATAAAATGGAAGTCAGTTAATATTAACTACTTGTTTATTGAACTACTGTTGTATAAAACCAATGTCACATTTGCAATCGTGCTGATAGACAGGAAAACATCACTCTTGGTTGTGTGATGTTGCTTACCTATATCATATATTATATAGAACATTTATCTTTTTTTTCTACCGCAGTATGTTTGTTCATGTTTGTTTCTTTGTGTGTGCTGTTGCGCTTATTAGTTTCATTTCTCCGTGTGAGCCTTAATTGTCAATACATTATCCGTTAAATCAGTCACCATTTACTCTGAAAGTAATAAAATCAGAATGATTCTCGCCAAAGTTTCAGTGCTGCCCTAGTTATTGTTTGTTATTGACGCTTTAATCATGTTACTTGTCCGGTCGGGCAAGTAAAATTCTCTTTCACTTGCACCTTCACAAAATCCACATGTCCCGGACCAAGCAGACAAGCATTAATGTCGAGCCCTGATTAAGAAACAAAACACCACAACATTGCGTTGTTTGGAGACGTGTAATGTTTAATTCTGCTTTGACTTCATTTGGAACTCTATTTGTAAGTAACTAATATTGGGTCTTAGTTACTTAACCTCCTGGGGTCGACGGTGGCACCGGCGGCACCACTTGCAGATTTGAATGATAACAGCAAATGAACTTAAAATGCTCCTTCATATGTGATCATATATATAAGAGTAATACAGCATTTAAATCTGTAAAGGGTCTACTTTTATTTGTGTACACTCACAATATCAACAAAACATTGTGCTTTTGCAAAATAAAGAAAATAAACAGGGTGTGCTTTTAGCCGTCTCATTCTCTGCGCATATCTGTTTGAAACGCTTCACTGAAATAAACTGAAACTCAGCGAATATTCAGAACAACAGCATTCTTGCTCATGTGATATTGCTTAAGTAGAGGATAGATGCATGATAAAGAAGGGGAATTGTACATCCAGCTGATTGTTATCACAGAATAAACCCTGACAGCGTGATCAGGACCCTGACGCAAAGTTATAATGCATACTAGCTGGATGTACATTATCCCACTTATTACATGGCTACCTGGCACACAAGTAAAAACTGTACACAAAATATTGATGTGTTCCTAGCAAGAGGCTTTAAGCCAAGACAAATGAACCTTGGAATGTTGAGACTAGCCAAACAGAATCAAATGTTTCAGAGAGCTGTGTAATTTAACACTAAAATAAAACATTCTATCAGTTCAAAGTTGATTCAATCAGCTACCGAAAATGTCTAGGTTTATATGACCCCTGTCTTTCAAGCAAGACACTCTGATAAAAGATACGTTATGAGATCAACCCCCACTTAATACCTGCTCATCCTGTCAATCCATGGAGCACTTTGACACAGTAATCATACCTTAAAACCTACATCCACTGCCCTAAAATGAAGAAGACATGCCTACAATGAAGTGTGTCGAATTGCTTTCCTCAACATTTTCCTTCTTCTTCTAGGCCATATAAAGCAGTAGTTTGTGCTGATCCTAACAGAGCTGCGCACCTTAAGGCACTGTACTGATGAAAGATTTCCTGCTAAGCTATAGCTTTAGTTTATGGTCCAGGTATACTAACACACGTGTGGGACTGTGTCCTTCATACATTCATGGTTGTATACTTCCAGTGAAACAAAAATGTATTCCCTCGAGTAGGGGTCGACCGATTATCGTGCCGATATTAAGCATTTTTATGATTATCGGTATCGGTAATTTTCAAAACCGATTCACCGATAAAATAACTTAATTTTGAAATGCGCTATTTGGCTCTGATGCAGCCTGTCAGAACTCACCACTCTGTGGCCTAAAGCAATCTCCACCCATCGCCCATCTGATTTGTTGGGAGTCACGAGTCCGACCAATCAATGCGGAATTCACTCTCACCCCGAAAGCGCTTGCTAACTGGAGCTGCTTCAGTGATCAGTTGTCTCTCAAAGGTAAGGCAGCAGCAGACGTTGCTTAATTTGCAATAAATCACAATCCACTAACGTTACACTGAAGTTGCAAAACACCTCAATATTATCTATGATTTCCGCAGAAAATGTGGACGGAATCGCGGAATTCAGTCATATAAATGTAATTTACTGTTTGGATGAATTAATCAAAAGTAGGTCAGTACACTTAAATAGAGTAGCGATATGGACTAGTATCTGTAAATATTAAGCAACAAAAATACTATTTAAATATGAATCCTGCATGTTCTGCGTGTCTCTGTGTATGTAAATGGCACAGACGCGCGGTTTTGTTTTCTACACATACAAAGTGTGCGACGCTCGCGGTGATTTCAGCTTCTGTCGTCTCACTACATGAGGACATAAACACATGAACAACATCTCCAGAACTCCTCTGACTCCCTCTGAGAGTCACTTCATGATCATTTGACAGTTTCATTTGAGTAAAACTATCGCAGTGTTTCCCATAGACTTGTGGAGGGTCGCCGTGATTTTGCCAAGTAAGACATGTTCCTGGATCAACATCTTTTGTTGAACCCAATCCCTACCCCTAAACCTAACCTTACCCATAATTTATTCTTAAAATCAAAGGGAAATGATAGCTGATTAACAGGGGTGTAGAAGCACCTAATCCTGATTGTAAGCCTAAAACTTACATTTCCTGAAAAGTTATCTCTCAATTCTGATTGGTTGATTGGAATGATGTTCCAGGATCAACAAGGATGTTGATCCAGGAACATGTGGTACTTGGTCAAATCACGCTCACCCTTGTGGAGGCATATATATGCAAACTCATTCTCTGCCAGCAGGAGGCGATGTTGGAGTGGTAGAGATCAAGGTTTCCCCGGTAACGCTGTACACAAAGCAGCGCTCCACTTACAAACGCTGCTTTATCAGATATTACATGCAAGATGAAATGAAAATGACATCCAAAATTTTCTGAAGACAGTTGGGTTCCTTCAGAAAAACATTGATATAAAAACACCTGTTTCAATTTTGTTTCAATTTTGAAACGTGCAGTGCTCATGTTTATTCAATGAAGTCAAAGCCTTTTGGAAAATCTATTTGTGGTGGTCAGATTTGATATTGTGGCGGGCGCCACAAATAAATCAATGTATGGGAAACACTTACATAGGCTACAGAAACTTAAAAGTTCCTCATGGCAACCCGTCATAACAAAGTTCGGGTTAGCTGAAAGAAATGATCAGAAATACAGTGGGTACGGAAAGTATTCAGACCCCCTTACATTTTTCCCTCTTTGTTATAGGTGCAGTATGATATGCATAATACTACTACTACAATTATTTCAACTTTTGTTTAAAAGAATAATCAGACAATATGCTATTTCTTCCATGTTTTAATTTTAATAGTAAACCCTTTGCCAAAAAATAAAGAGTTTAACTCTTATTAGATTAAAAGAGTAATTAAACTGGTTTATGCCTTCATTTGCACTGTACTGTAAATTAAAACTAACTGAAATTTCTAGTGTCACATAGGCCAAGACATTTCAATAGGCTATAGAACTAAGTGTGCCTGTAAAAGGCTATTAGTGTTATAGTTTCATGAAAATAGTTGCAGTCTTCTTAACAACTTAAGTTGTTAAGTAGCTACAATATAGCTATAAAGAGAATTAAATTATTTACACATTTAATACATTTTTAAGTTAATCCATTGATGTTCATTAGATGATGAATTGAATAGTCACCTCTACTATTGTAGGTTACGTTTTAGTCATCAGAAAATAATTAAAGAGTTATTATGAGAGGTTATGCTATTACACATACATTTCTAACATGTAAATTATTGAAGCCAAATACTTACATTTCCCCAAGCTGTTTAGCTGTAGTACAGTATTCATAAGCTTAATCGTGAAGCATACAGTGGCCCCACTTTTAACTATCTTTTTATATTACCCTTATTGCAGATGGATGCACAGAGGAAGACGAGAGTAAAAAGTGCAGTGTGGGAGTACTACACTCAACCAACACCAGGAAAGGCAGTTTTTGTCAGAGCCCTTGTTATTCTTAATTTTGACATTAATTTTAATTTTTACACCAGACATATATATCGGTTCAAAATATCGGTTATCAGTCTAATGGATCTGTAATAATCGGTATCGGTCCTGAAAAACACATATCGGTCGACCCCTACCCTCGAGGATGTGGCAGGTTTTGAATTGAGTGATACAAGCTGCAATTGTTGAATAGTTGTTTCAGTTGTTTTATTCCGGCAGCAAGCAGCCTATAGCTTTATCACATTGTATTGTTTGCTGGTGATTGTAAGCCTGTCAAGTGCGTCTCAGATGGTTGATGGATGTGAGGATGTTGCTCCAATGATAATCGATTTCTAATTAATGTTGATTCTAATGAGAGTCACTTTGGACGTCCTAATCAATTTGATATCTGAATCTCTTTACGTAGCTTTCAAACTTCCCTCAATTTCTCCATCATTCACAGACAACCACACTGATGATTAGCACAACTGAGCTCCTTCCGTCATCAGACTGATTCATTTCCAGAGATTAACTGTAAAAGACTTTAACTCACAGGAAGCTGTTTCTCCAAACAGTTGCTGAAGTTCTTAGTCTGGTTGGGTTTGAGTTTCTTCAAGGGGATTCGGGTTTCACCAATGAATTCATTGTGGCGGAATTTGTCCTCGTCACACACTGAAATCCTAGATGAAAACAAAAGATTGACAGTATGAGTCCTGGGTCGTAGACTTGACATGTAAAGAAATCATGCAGCTAGTGAGAAGATTCATTTTTAGAAGACTTTCATCACCATGTTAATCTGATGTACCATTTCAAAGCTTTCAAATTGCATTTTTATACTTATCTAGAACTGCTCTGACCCCGTCTGAACCTCGGAATAAAATCTGTAATCCGTTCAGTCAAAGAAATATATGGAGGAGAACATATCCACATACCCAGTCAAGTGTTGAAGGCAGGCATTACAAACTGATTCCCCACCACCTGTGCTTCATAACGTTTTTGAAAAGCACTTATTCTCAGTCAAATACATAGTGTGACCGCAACCAATTTTTCACTATATCCCATATATTTAGAATCCATAGCAGAAGCTCCATGGGAGGATCTTTTTACTATAGATGTTCATTTGCATTGAGCTTGCTCACTGTGAAATTAGTTTTCTGTGCTATTTGCAATATCGGCAAGAACCACTTGATATGTGGGGGTAGGAACAAAGGCACGGTTTCTTTTAGTTTTGCACAGGTCAATAACAACATTTGACTGGATACAGATGAGTAATTCACACAGAAAAAAAATCAACTTCCTGCTGATATCTCTCATTTACAGAAAGAACAGATGGCCAGAATAAAAAAAAAATCCATGTGTTTAAGATGGTGATGAATTGGTCAAAAGCAGAAAGAGACCATTATTTCACAAAAATAATTTTTCTGTTTAACACAAACTGCGATATTTTGCTAAATATCCAAGTTGCTCTTTTCCATACAACAAAAGTGAATGATTTAGAATGTCAAGCTCCAAATAGGACATCAAAAACACCCTAAACTGTTCTGTTCTTTGAAGTCTTCTGAATATATATGATATATGAGAGGGACAGACCAAAACTAAATCACTGATTCTAGTAATTCACTGAAAATACTGTCTTCTGCTAAGGCTCTTAAATCTCATTCAAGCTTTGCACATTCAAACCTGGCATGTCATGATAAGCATGAGAACCAATAGAGTTTATGCACGGTTTATTTTCCTATGGCTATGTGCCATTCAATAAGTTCTCCTAAATATATATGATTCGAAGGAAGGCCTTCATGTTTAGTCTGTTAATCACATTTTTTTTTTTTTTTTTGGGAGGGTGAACTATCCATTAAAATGTTTAACAAATGAAAATCAGACCCCAGTGTTTGTAGAATATGCGTCTTGGTGACTGAAATTGAGACCAGGGTTTTGGAAGACTTGGCCTGGGTATACTTCAATTTCCACACACCGTCTCGTGCACAGCTGCGTCCGCACAGCTTTCAATGTATACTCAACCACAGATGAGCACAGATGGACGAACTCAACACATGCGCAGTACCACCTACTTGACTCGTTCTGTCTCAACATTCACCTCGCACATGCGCTGTTGTAAGCAGCCCAATTTTTTTGACAGCACGGACTGTCCGCACACAACAGCGCAGGCGCAAGGTGCATGTTGAGACAGAACGTGGATGTCAGCAGACAATTCTGATGAAAGTAAAAGCGAAAGTGATGTGACGTGTGGCCAAGTATGGTGTCCCATACTCAGAATTTGTGCTTTGCATTTATCCCACCCAAGTGCACACGCACAGCAGTGAGTAGTGAACACGAACACACACACACACACACACACACACACACACCCCCGGAGCAGTGGGCAGACATTTTTGCTGCGGTGCCCGGTGAGCAGTTGGGGGTTCGGTGCCTTGCTCAAGGGCACCTCAGTCATGGTGTGGAGGGTGGAAGAGAGAGTGCTGTACATTCACTTTCCCCATCTACAATTTCTGCCGGTACCGAGACACGACCTTTGGGTTACAAGACTTGAACACGCAACCTTTGGGTTACCATTAGGCCAGGACTGCCTGACTGACGAAAACTGCGTCACGAGGACAGACGCGGACGGCCGAAGTATACTTTGGGGTCAGCAAAATAGCAGATTCTATCCAGTGCATCGTGTCTCTCATGCCAGCAGTGCTGATCCAGACAGTAAAATTCAGACATATTTTCACTCTAGACACGTGTACTAGTCTCAGCTTCAAGGACTGCCATAATCCTCATTCTTTAAACCTCATAACATGACTGATTCCTTCAACTCCCTCTCCAACAGAAATCATAAAACTCCACTTAAAACTGTGTTAGAAATATACATATATACATACAAGCACAATGCGGCACTTTAGGTGTATAGTCACTATTACAGCATAGTCTGTGATGGTTTATGATCTAAAAACATTTTCATACATGATTCATTTGTAGAAAATTGCCCCATCAGGACTTCCAACAATAAAACAAGTCAGACTAATGTAGAAAAGGTGATTCTAGGATTTCATTCTGAGCGGTGGTGTATTTGGTTGCATTTTATTTTATTATACAGATGAGAAAAGAGGAGCATGCATCTGAGAGCTGTGCTCTGAGCTGAACATTGCCACCCAATGCCATCTGTAACCAGCATTCACCACTGGGAAGTGGGATTAAATAAATTACCTAAATGAACCAAACTTTAAAAGTTCTTAACGACTAGTAAGGGAAGGACTCAAACTCAAATAACCTTGTAATCTTAAATCAGGGGCCGTATTCACAAAACATTTTATCTTACCACTAAGAGTTTTTCTAAACAGCAGTAAAAGTTCTTAGGTAAGAGTTTCCTCTTAAAGCTGGAATACACTACACAATTTTTGCCCTGATTTTCCGCCAATTTACAATCTGGAGAAGTTGATGCTAGATGCCGAAAGTCAGAGCCAGTATGCAGATTAGAGATGACAGATTTCATACAAAATCGTGTAGTATATAATGGTCACAGACTCCGATTTTTTAGCTTCAGATGATAATTCCATCCAGTCAGAGGATATGAAACATGTTTGATATTTCAGCCAATTTTAGAAAACTGTTTTCTTTTGTCATGCATCTCCTAGCAACAAGGCACACATTTCTGTGTGAGATTTCTTGATGTGATCGGAACAACTTGAAAGTCTGGTAGTGTGTGATCCTCAGTCGTTTAGTGCATGATGGCCAGTTTTCTTCTGTGACTAATTATAAGTCGGTGAGTGTATGATGCCTAGTGTAGTAATGTCAACAAGAATGAGGTAGAATAAGGTATTATATGTTTCCACATTCAAATAAAGATTTAAAAATGTAGGCTACTAATTAAACCAGTACATGCTCAGCTAATTATCAGCCTCTTACCTGTCTGCATCTCGTAAACAATTAGCAGATATGCATATAAGCAGCCCTTTAAATTAACAGACTAGAATTAAATCATGGCTGATAGGTAAGACGCTGTGCAAGCGTAAAAAACAAACTGGGCACGAGAACAGCTGATATTTCTTGTGCATGAAAAGAAGAACATAATTGAATTAAAGGGAAATTATCATGACATGTTTTTAAAACGTTTATGTTCAGAGCGGATTGCCTCTTGACTAGCACTTTTTAAAGATTTAGGAGCTGGTTTTAGCGCTAAAACACTTTGTGAAATATTCTTAGTGCAAACATTTAAGAGTCCTAAATTTAGGACTGACGTCCGTTATTTTTATGAGTTTCTCCTAAATTGGCAATTTAGGAACTACTCTTAGCCTTAAGATGTTTTGTGAATGTGGCCCCAGATTTTTAGGGGACTGAGATAAAACACAGTAGGGCCAAAGCCTCTCTTAATAAGGTCTAGCAATGTCTACGATTGAGTTTCAAAGCCTTGTCGATAAGGTAAGGAAGAACACACAGAATCTCCAGTCCACATTATTTCTATTTCTTACCTTTCCACTGCATTAACACTGAATTCCTGAATGCTTGTTCTATTCCCATCTGGAAGTTAGTTGTGCATTTGTAACATACCATTACTATTCATTGCTAACTTGTTCAGCCTGGCTCAGTAGTTCAGCTCTCCAATGACTTCAGACATGTTCCAGGTAAACAGGCAATCACACTTTCTTTCCCTGGCAGATGGATAAAGGTCTTGAATGAGACATGGGGCAGCTAGAGCACCACTCAGGCATGTCCAAAAGATCAGGTTAATAAAGGCATTTTCCCCTGCTATGTTATATGTGGATAGAATTGTTTCTCTAGACAGCCACGTGTGCTGGATTGCTCTTCATGCTGTTTCCAGAACAGTGCTTTTTCTGTTTTGTTTTGATTATGGTTGATTACTGTAGTGTGCGTCTGTTTAATGCTAACTGTCCTCTTGGATAAATGTGCAGGGAGTTCTGGGATATTTGTACAATACTATTCTCACAGGCAGTCACAGTACATTGTGTTTTTATTTGATCCCCTGCTGATTTTGTAAGTTTGCCCACTTACAAAGAAATGAAGAGTCTGTCATTTTTATGCTAGTTTTTTTTCTTACGTATAGAGACAGAATACCAACCAAAAAGTCCAGAAAAAACACATTATATAAAGGTTAGAAATTGATTTGCATTTCAGTGAGTGAAAGAAAGTATTTGATCCCCAAGCAAAACATGACTTGGTACTTGGTGCAGAAACCCTTGTTGGCAAGCACAGATGTAAGACGTTTTTTGTAGTTGGTCACCAAGTTTGCACACATCTCAGGAGGGATTTTGATCCACTTCTCTTTACAGATCCTCTCTAAATCCTTAAGGTGTCTTGGCTGTCTTTTGGCAACTCGAAGTTTCAGCTCCCTCCACAGATTTTCTATAGGATTGAGGTCTGGAGACTGGCTAGGCCACTCCATGACTTTAATGTGCTTCTTCTTGAGCCACTCCTTTGTTGCCTTGGTGGTATGTTTTGGGTCATTGTCCTGCTGGAAGACCCATCCATGACCCATCTTCAGTGTTCTGGCTGAGGGAAGGAGGTTCTCGTCCAAGATTTTAGAGTACATGGGCCCCGTCCATTTGCCCCTCAATGCAGTGAAGTCGTCCTGTACCCTTAGCAGAAAAATAGCCCCAAAACATAATGTTTCCACCTCCGTGCTTGACTGTAGAGATGGTGTTCTTGGGGTCATAGTCAGCATTTCTCTCCCTCCAAACACGGCGAGTCGAGTTAATGCCAAAGAGCTCAATTTTGGTCTCATGGGAGAAAGTGCTGACCACAGCACTTTCTCCCAAGCCTTCTCTGAATCATTTAGATGTTCTTTGGCACACTTTAAATGGGCCTGTACTAGTGCCTTCTTGAGCAGGGGGACCTCGTGGGCGCTGCAGGATTTCAGTCTATTGCGGCATAGTGTGTTACCAATGGTTTGCTTGGTGACTGTGGTCTCAACTGCCTTAAGATCATTAACAAGCTCCTCCTGTATAGTTCGGGGCTGATCCCTCACCTTTCTCATGATCATCGCAAGGCGAGATCTTGCACAGAGCTCCAGACCGAGACCGACTGTTGGATGTTTTGTATTTCTTCCATTTCCAAATAATCGCATCAACAGTTGTGTCCTTCTCACCAAGCTTCTTGCTGATGGTCTTGTAGCCCATTCAAGCCTTGTGCAGATCTACAATCTTGTCTCTGACGTCCTTTGACAGCTCTTTGGTCTTGCCTATGGTCGTGGGAGAGGTTGGAATGGAAGACACAGATTGTGTGGACAGGTGTCTTATACACCTAACGAGCTGACATTAGGAGTAACTTAAAGTGGCAGGACTAACCTGTGTTCCACATGGGCACATAACCAATCTGTGGGAGCCAGAATTCTTGCTGGATGGTGGGGGATCAAATACTTATTTCACTCACTGAATGCAAATAAAATTTTAACCTTTATATAATGTGTTTTTTCTGGATTTTTTGGTTGATATTCTGTCTCTATCTGTTAAAATAAACCTACCACAAAAATGACAGACCCTTAATTTCTTTGTAAGTGGGCAAACTTACAAAATCAGCAGGGGATCAAATAAATATTTTCCCCACTGTATTATATTAGTTCTTGTTTTCATTCATGAAATAATTACATCATGCCAGCGAGTTAAATATATTAAATTTCCACAGAAAATATTAGCGGGAAGTAAAATTTTCATAATATCCGAACAATGTGATAGAAACTTAGATCAGGCATATTTTGAGCTAAAGGAATGCTGAGAGGAAAATGAATAAACTATACACATTTGTCTGAGAGACAGACTCGTTGGAAGAGGACGGGGTTCCTGCTGTTAAAAAAAGCTATTCTAATGGATTTTTACTGTAGTCCTCTTTGTTTTAATATGCAGAGATAAATCCTGTTGAGTCATAAAATAAGAAAAATAATAGGTGAAGCACATCTAGCTGCATATAATTGTCTGTAAACGGAAAATGTGTTTGCAAATAGTATTTTTGTATTCTTTAATCGCAAGTGTAAATTAAAAGGCTTTCTTGGGTATAAAGGCATGAGAGGTGAGCCACTTGTGTGGGTAATTTGGCTTTGAATAGAGCTGTCATTGTCTGAGATGATGTTGGCAATGGAGGTATGCCTTTTCAGATAAAGCACATGCTTTTCATAGCCACGGGAGGAGTTCGGCCCGCCATTAAAACACCACTTTGATGTTCATCGGTGGCACATGAAGATCGCCGGCAAATGAGGTTTGGTGAATAATGGGAAAGACCGAATGCTGGAGTGAGATAACACCTCAGAGCTCCAATGTGTCAAAGTGTGAAAGACTGAAGCCTGACTTCATGTACATGTCTGACTTACACTCTGTAGGAGTGCTGTGGGTCTCTTTGTGAAGTTGTCCATAAAGTTTCCATGCAGATGAGATGATTTGAAGATTGTGAATAATAATAAATTAGGTTAAAGCTCTATGAGATGCTACGAGATGCTACATACAAAGGCTCCTGACTGGCTCCTATATATTAACTTGAGGGTTCATGCTTTTTGATGCCAAGGATCTCTAACTAAAATTGTTGCTTTGTGAGGAATCACTTTTTAAATGGTAAAGGCAGCTGTATATTTTCATATAAAGACTTGTTTGTCATTTATACTGTGTGAAATATGAAGTCTGATATTATAAAAAAGTTATATAATATAAATAATGTTTTATAAAATTGGATTTTATATTAGCAAATTATTAAAATATTATCTGTAAAGTATTTAATTTCCATTAAGTTAATTTGTATTGAATAATATAGTATTAAATAGTATTTAGTATTATTATTATTTTTTTTATAAAAATAATTTGTTATATATTAATTATTGATTAAAACAAGGGCTGTCTTTAGAAAGTAGAATTAAACCATCACATTTTGCAGATGTGTTTAAAATGATTGTGTTAAACAGATTATATGTCCATATTCTTCTACGTTGATACACATTTACTTTGACAGTCTTAAAATACATTTTGTAAATAATTTTTTACTTGCTCTCATATTTCCACAGATGCTCTAGCACCCCCAGTTTGAAAACCTCTGCCCAACACACCTGCATTATATTAATAATTATTTTAAAGTATATTGATACATTGTGAAGATATTTAAGGGTTTTCCCAATGGTTCCTTTTAGACTTTCAGCACAACAGCACTTCAAACCCTGGTTATCTTCACGTGACTTGTCGTGCATTCATATTCGCCACGTTTACTTTTTGACAAACCTATACACTGTAAAAAAAATTATCTTTCAAAGTTGAAGATAAAACACATTATTGAAATACATTTGACAAGAAAATACTTTTTCAGTCTTTCTAATTCAACATTTCACATTTAATTAAATGTGTCACTTGCCATTTTGTAAATATTTGTAAAAGGTAGTAGCAATTATTGAATGAAAATGATTTCAGGTAAATGCTACACAACAAACAAACCAGACAGGAGAGTAGATTAACGTCGGTTGACAAACTTGAAAAATGGTGTGTACTGACATCTTTCCACGGTTTAAATAAAATATCTTCTGATGTTCATTCATGTTTATTTTGTGCTTTAAGTAAATATGAAAAAATTATCAGTTCACGTGCCGCTGAAACTGATCTGTCACGACACATTAAAGAGCCACAAAACGGTATTTAACGTTTGAATTTCTTAAAGAAATTACAAAATTTTAAAGCTAAGCTTCATACCAAAATATGGGGGGGGGGACTTTGCTAAGGGTCAATTGAAAGAGAAGATGTCACTTCCCGTTAGTGAGAGTGTCTCTGTCTCTTTATGTCCAGCCTTTTCATTTGTACCCTCCTTTCAGAGAGATCAAGAGCAAACAAGTCATACATAAGACAACAATTGTATCACTGGGATATGGGCACAGACTGTCAGCACTTTACTAGACAGGCTGCTGCATGAGGAAATAATAAAAATGTAGTTTTTACAAATGCTAGAGGTGAGACACTGCATATGCCAGTATTTAGAGTTTATTTACGTGAAGGACGAGAGCGATCCCAAAAGGAAAGGCCTATGAGAGAGACTTTTGGTTTCCATGGAAACTGGCAAGACAGCCCTAAAGAAAAACAATGGTGAATCATCAGGTGGGTCCTTCCTGATCCAGATGTCTACAGACGAGAGCACACACACACACACACACACACACTTCTGTACTTCACCTCAAAACAGTAAACATCAATGATGGATTTCAGTCAACTTGTTAGTATGTCCAGATCATTTCATCATACAGCCTCATCCCAAGGGAGCTCATCTTATAAAAAAAACAAAACAAACAAAAAACCCCCTGAAACCCTCATCCCAGGTCTCAGGTCAACCCTTCCAAACTCTTAAATCACCCAGCCTCATCCCAGTGTCACCTCACTCTAGCTGTGTTGAATAAAGCCGTTACTGCAGCGTTTAAGCACACAAATGTGACCTTTCAAGCACGGACTCTCTGCCTCATTAATTCACACGGAGTCCAGACAAATCTGGGAGCCTCCAAACCCAGGGCTGCAATCTCAGTGGGAAAAGTCTGTGACTCCCACAATAACTGCCTGCTCTCGCTGCTCTGACCTGTCTAGACGTCTCCACCTTGAACCTGGAGTTGGTGTCAAGATTTTTAGTGTCTTGCAACATCAAAGTTTGCTCATGAAAAAGAGAGTGTAGGTCACATTGTTCCGTCTCATCTCTATAAGGAGTTCACTGGCAATTTTTTTTTTTACATTTTCCTAACTTTCGTAACTTACAAACTACAATTTATCCACCCTAATTTGGTATAAATCTACAGTATTTAAGTGTCATTAGTATAGTATAGTTCCATTAAAATAAATACTTTGAGACAAATGCCAACAGTATGTCGGGGGCAAATGAAAAAATACTACTAGTCCACAATATAATTAATTTATTTAAAATAATGAATCAACTGTATCTGAAAAGACACAGTTCAGAGTAATCAACTGCTTTAATACTGAATATCACTAAATAGTTTTTGCATTTATATGGTACTAATTACTTTATCTATCAGGGATAAAAAAGTGTTTAAAGCAAAAGTCTAAGCAAAACCTAGAATATAATTATCTGAAAATGTATTAAATCCTGTTTACTAATTTATACTGTTGAAGAATCAAAAATAGTTTCCCAAAACAGCCAATGTTTCAATTCAGTCACACAAATTTTTATATCATAATTTTTAGTTCAGTCGCCCTTGAACTTGCTAAAAATAAATAAAAATTCAAACCTGTAGAGTAGCCACCAGTTACAGTCTAAATATCTGGCATTCAACAAAGATTAAAATCACATTAAATCATCTTGTTTAATTGACAAAATGTAGGGCATTACAGTTGCCCCCACTGCTATCCTTTACTATAATTCATGGTCTTATAAACTGAGACAAAACTGAATATTACAAGGAAAAATAAAAAGTACTTTTATAGTCAGTATATGATGTTCAAATGAAAAAGTATGAGATCCAGTAAACTGGTATTAAGCTATGAATTCTTAATTAGATACAAGCTCATCTGGCCAAAATATTGGGACATTAGTTAACATTTCTCCCCCTTCCAGAGGTGTATATACTAGTGTATCTGAAATAGAGACTGATGGTAGTTAGAAGAGTACTCAGAGTAACAGCTTCCTTTGCAAGCAGTTTTCTAATGGAAAACTAATTCATATTAAGTAAGAGTTAATCAACACCAAATTGAAATCAGATTCCCATTTCATGCTTTGTCAGCCCAAATAAATTGTTAAACACTGACAAAGACCAAAAAGCTCTGTCAGTAATCAATGGCCATTTTCTGTAGTGACTTGTGTTCCTGACAGCATGCGCAGCTGTAGGATATCAGACCGAATCAGACAATCTAAGATTTGGTCAAAACATGGTTGAAACATGAAACTCTTCAACTCTTCAACCCCTTCTTTGCTCGCTTTTTGTTTCACTGCCTTTCTTTTTAGTCAGAGCTTTGAGCTATGCTTTTTAATCATGCTTCTTTAGCTTTTTGAGCATGCTCTGGCTTACACGCCAGCTCCTCCAAAACCATGAGGAGAAATGCCACCTAGTCTCGTCAAACTTTGCTTCTATTTCTTTACTTTAGTTTCTTTTATTTTCCATTGAGAGTTTTGTGTTACAAGTTAAGTTTTGCCTAACGCCGTGTCTCCGAAAGAGTGCCGTCTAAAACTTAAACTTCAAACCACAGCTCCGTGTCGTCAGCCAGCGCCCAACCACTGGCTTCCCAAGACTGAACTTCCAGCCAATCAGCGACCTCGGGAAACCCCTTTCGGCAACCAGACAAGGAAGGGAACCCCGCACGCAACGCAAGTACCTCCAGATCCTAGCTGAACTGGTGCATTTAATATAAAGTTTAACCTCATTGAGGAACTCAATGCGAGGGTTAATTAAGCGATTGATGGTTGTTTAGGTCTTTGCAATTAGACATATTGCTGTAAACTTGGGATTTCACATTTTCATTCTCTTAAACTAATTATTTCCTCACTTTCTCTCTTTCTGCAACTTGTGTGAATGCGTGTGTTTATGTGTTAGATTAGTTTATATGTCTTAGATTTATCCAATAAAGCCTTATTTATATTGAAAAGAGAAGTATCTTGAGTTTTGTGCTTACAAGTTAATGTCTTAAACTGCCGATCTTGTTACTGTGCTAATTAATAGTGTTTTCACTATATTTTGGATATAAATATCCATTGCAGAATTGATGTTATGCGGCCCGTTCAATGAATCGCTGGCCGACTCAGTGATCAGCCGTAAAACAGTAATTCTGTCCAAATTCCCTTTAAAATCTTAAATGATTCCCTTTGAGCTAAATTGACCTGTTTCCCTTACACAGCACTGAGGTGAATGTGTGCAGGACATTAGTTAAATTAGCTATACAATATTGTTATTTTCATTTACTGGTATTTATTCCATTAACCATGAGGAGATAAAATCAAAATGTCCATTTATGTATAAAGCTTGCACTTTTGACCTCATTATCTGACACATTAAACCAATTTCTTATATTTGCAACACTTCACTAGAAAGACAATGCCAAGTGGGTTCTCTACTCAGGCAACATGGTTAATCAGCTTTTAATGGATTTGAGGGATATTGTGTGTGTAACACAGCTGTTATGTAATGATACACACAAGTGAAGACTAATGTTCCTCTATGGTGTAATCTTTACTGCCACTTTTGTCTGTGGTATTATCCTAATGCAGCATTTCTATCACCGCACAGGGTTTCAATGCAAACCAAACAATCAAGCTCTGTAAAAAAACAACCCATTTTGCTACAGTCATGTTTGTGCGGCAGTAAATGTCACTCAAGGGCCAATGACATCTCAGCTGGGGTGAAATCACCAGGCAACACTGTATATGACTTAAAGGGGGTGGCCAAAATAAAGAACATGACATGAAAAACTTTAAAATGTTTGCAAAGGTGAGTCATGATAGGTTGATTACCAGTTGGCACCAATCTAAAGGCCTCTGGCAACTGCCACTTTGAATTATGATGCAAGGCAATAATGAGGGGTATAAAGAGCAGTGGTGGAAAGATTACTGAAAAAATATACTCAAGTAAAAGTACCATTACCTTCCAAAAAATGTAGTGTGAGTAGAGTAAAAGTACTTGTCCAAAAATCTACTTGAGTAAGAGTAAAACAGTAGCCTATTTAAAAGTACTCATGAGTATTGAGTAGTGAGTACTGAGCTGTGGATTCTACCCCCTTATAATAAACACTGTACACCGCAATTTGTATATTTTAAAAACGTTGTACATTATGTAATTCACATTTTCTTGTTTGTCATAAAGAATGAAGAGTATCTATCATCCAGCAGTTTTCATTTTGACTGCCAACAATTTAAAATACATCAAAACAGCATGGAAACAGTATTCAGTTGAAGAAAAGATGAAAATTATTCTCAGTACAATCATCCCTATTTAAATCATAAAGTTTGAAAAAATAGATTTAAAATCATGTGTAAGGCCACTGAGACAGCATGCTGTTGTTGCACATA
>NW_015505274.1:2458221-2496661 GCF_001515645.1 Sinocyclocheilus grahami
TTGCTAAATGAAGGCGGATTGTATAAAATGGATATAAAAAAAACCTGTTTATTAATGAGCTGCAGTTTTATTACATCACGCGCTGGCACAGATGCAGTAGCCTATATTAGGCAATAGCCTATATACGGGTCATCGATAAGGTGCAGATTGGTCCTCAATTTGTGTTTCCAACACACTTTTTCACAGCGCGCATCACGCGCTCAAACTCATCAAAAGTCAACAAGTTCAACAATGACTTATCCAAGTGACCGCTGCAGAACGCACGCGAGAGAGAGACGAGGCTGTCTCATAAGTGAGTGGCAATTTACCGAAGGTGGCACTTGCGGGAGTTAACACTGTACGCAATACCCACAACCTCACACCAAATTTCAGGCCGTGTAGATAGGCAAGCATATATACAAATCATTTAGTAAGCAGAAATCCGAAATTTACCTTAACATAGAGGAAGATGTGACTAAATTGATGCTTGAAGAATGTGCTTCCAGCAGCCATGATAAACAGTCGGCGGTTAAAGTTTTCTATGCACAATTTGATTTGACGAAAGTCACGAGACCTATTACTATCTCTCTATCCAATCACGTTGATGGATAAAAAATTTAATTAAAGGAAAATAGCGGAGTAAAAGTACTCATACATCACTTAAAATGTACTCAAGTAAAAGTAAAAGCACACAATTTTTAAACTACTCAAAAAAGTACAATTACTGATAAAAACTACTTAATTACTGTAACGTGAGTATTTGTAATTCGTTACTTCACACCCCTGATAAAGAGTCAGGTAACAAAAACTGTAAAATGTTTGTGTAAAATGTCTTACACATTATTTAACTATTTTTGAGTGTAAATTTTGTGTTTCATACATTTAAAAACAACTTTTTATTTGAATCTGATTTCTTTCCATATTGACAGTTACTACCCCACATATCCAAATGCCTATCCAAAGATAGATGCTAATTGAATTAGCATCCGTCTAAAATAAAAGCCCACTCGTATCCAAGGTCAGCGCATATCACTCACCCTACTTTTTACACCCCAAAACATTGGCGAAAACAATTGGATGCTCTCTGTTCCCCTGTTTCTGTTGGCAACAGTTAAGAATGTTGAGGAAACTGTAATGGTATCAGCAGCCAGCTAATTGGAGTTTTTAGATCCTGATAATTGCTCTGCAGGGTCACATAATGTCCAAGGAATATAATGCCATTTTACAGGATAAAGCAAACATTGTTCTCTCAATATACTGCTATATTCCAGAGTGCTGATGAATCTGCACAGGAACAGAGAGGTTTCATAAACACCCCAACCATCAGATCTAAACAGATCAGTTTTGGAGGACAGGGTGAGAAGTAAATTTCGACCTCCTTCACCGGTCCTTCAACTGGACGCTTTTCATTTTGATGAATGCCATAACATCCCACTACACTCTATTCAGTACTTGTATGGCAGCGATCCAAGAATCATTGAAGCTGTTGAAGGCAAATGGTTGTTCAGCTTGTAATTACTGTATGTCTCAGACTTAGCACTGCATGTGGGCCTGGTGTGGGCCTGACACACCCAATTACAACTGGATCATGGGAAATCATGTAACCATGGACACTTAATTAAGAAAACATCTACATTCTCTCTTTTTCCTCATTGAAGTAGGATCTCAGTTCAATCACCACTGACATTTTTGAAAAGCCCTCATTAAACTTATTAAGTTGGTTTGCTTCGCGTGCCACCTTCTCCGTTTTCCTTTTCTTCTGACTCCACTTAATACGCCATAGGAACAATGTTTTTCCTCTCAATATGTAGTGAATGCTTCTTTCTTGGTAACCATCCCTTTGTTAACTTTAGTTACTAACAACCAAATTACTTCTTTACGATAGATAAGCTACTGTTATGTGCCAGTGGCAGCCCAACACAAATAGTGAGCGTTCAGACACAATTGTCGACTTCTTGAATTTTACAGAGGCCTTGACATATAAAATTCTCACCAAGTATAGATTATGATTGGGTACCTGAGTGTTTTGCGAACCATATCTTCATCAGTTATCCCATAATACGTCAGGGTCTCACTCCAGACAGGGTTGAGAGTGTTGCGTAGGGTCTTGGTGCGGAGCTTATTGGCCTGGAAGAGATGACAGATTTGCTCGTAGAAGCTAAGAAGCCAGACCTTCAAGATTTGACACTGTTCATATTTTTATAATAAAATTACATGAATTAGTGCTTTAAATTCTGTATTAGACATGTACCACATTCTGATAACAGGGTTGCAAAATGGCAAACCTCATTTAGAATGAATAGAAAATAAAACAGCTCATATAATATTTAGTTTGACCTTCCAAGGTTGGCGATCATCATTTTATGAATCTCAAGCACCTTCTTGCACCATTTATTGAAAAAGGAGAAGAAAAGAGTGTCCTATGTTGTAGCCAGTGCACGGAAAAAGTAAAAAATTCCTCACGGTGCGATTAACGCCTAGGTCTTCTGGCACATCTCTGAGGTGCTTCCTAATCCTAAAGGGTTAACTCAGATATCCTATCCCATTCAATTACCCTGTAACCCTGTGAAGGAGAGTTTAGCTGTACTGTAGGACATATGATCCAAACAGAAGGAGAATGACTTAGAGGAGTCTTATGTTGTCAGTAGCTAAGTGGATTGTTGGCAGGATGAGCAAGGAGGGTACCGGTCAAAAACAGATGAATTATAATGAGAAGCATGATGATAATTTGTAGAGCACAGAGGTTGTTCAGTGACAAGAAAAAAAGTGGCAATTTAGATTTCAATGTTGCACTGGCCAGTTTGATTCATGTACTCTAGACTCATGTTGGGACAGAAAGAGTTGGTATAAAAGAGTGCTTTTAAGAGTTAATTTGAAGTTGAATACCTCAGGCTCAAGAGTCTGAAGTAAAGAAGTTGTGTTGTATTGTCTCATTATGATTTTTGAGCCTGCATCCATCCTTTCGTTATTTAAAACAAAATGCACAAAAAACACAGGCACCTCCCACAAGTAACCTTCCATCTGATGTGTTACCGAAGGTTACTGATGTGATTTAAAATGTAATTTTAACTGGATTGTACTACAGGTAGAGCTTGTTCTGAAAACAGAGTAGAATAGAATAAAATAAGCTATCGCAGTGCAATGTGTCTACACTGCAAACGAGATGCTAAAGTGTTAGAGTCTAGAGATGCACAAATAATAATATGAATATATATTTTATTCATAATAATATATTAATCTGAATCATTTTAAGTCATTCTGTGGCCCCCCTAGGGATTTTCTTGAGGCCCCCTAATGGGTCCCAGCCCTCTGGTTGAGAACCACTGCCTTAAAACATATAAATCATATAATTACAAGCCTCCTTGCATTGTATAAAACAATGCATCTCCAAGGGGGAGAGCAGGCACATACCTTACTAGCTCCAGGCAGCAGGTGCAGCTTAACATAGGGATCTGACAGCCCATTGTGATCCATTGGTTTGAGTCCCTGAGAGAGAGGGAAAGAAAAAAAAACATGCGTGACTTATGAAAAACAACCACTTTTAGACATCATGTGAAGTCAACAGCACAATGCACCATGTCAGCCTGATAGATTCCACAGGCTTTAGATATCCAATTCATGTCAAATTCCTGCTTTTTCTAACAAGACGTACCGTTTCAGATCCGGCCAAATAAGCTAATTAGAAACACTGGAGGTGGTGTCGTGCCATGACAGCAGAGCACTCTCCTAAAGCTCTTAGCTTTCTATTAACATGCATTTTGGTATGGGCAAAAAACTTAAGCACTTTGGGCATATAAAGCCCAATCGCTGTGTGGACACGGCAGAAATATCAGACGAGCAAACATCAAAAAATGAACTGAGCAGTTGTGTTGGTGCCAATAATAAAGAAAGATTTTATATATATATAAATATAATGTGCAGCTTTGTCTGATGCATGTTTTTGAAATTTTCCTTATAATCAGATTCAACCCGATTCTTTATTAAGTATGTTTTTTGAGCTATTTAAACAGCCTTGGGGTCTCTGAGAACCCACACAGAACTAATATAAATCATAAATTAATTACAAGCTGCACAGGATTTCGAGTAAATATCAATACAAAGCTAGACAACACTAGGCGCGTTTCCATTACAGATTTGCGCAAAACTTTGGCGATATTTTCTGAATGTCGATAAAAAAGTATTGCGAAATGATGGCGTTTCCATTAACCAATGTTATGCGGCTAAAACGTAACCTTTTGCCTCTCGCGATAAGTCATGGCAACGGATTTTGGTGGGATTTTGACGGATTTTGGCTATATTTATTCAAAGGAGGCTTATGCGTGTATCTTTTATAAAACAGCAAAGAGAGCCGCTTCAGAGACATGCGTGGCTCGGCTGGAATAAACCATAGACTGTATAAAAACAAACACAAGCATTGAGTGGCCGTAATCAGCTTCAGTGGCCGTATCAGAGCCACACTGCACCACAGACGTGTGCAATGTAAATTGTCTAAGTATTAATAGCAGGGAAAGCCCCTTATACTGGAGCGCGGCCACTTATGAAGTGTTTCTTGGAGGTTATAGTACATTGAAGAATGATCATATTACTTTTTACATACGCCATGTGACCTGTAAATGCGAAAAAGCCGTTTCCATTGCAGTTTTGCGAATTAATCATTTTTCGCATTGCCTGAAAAACCACCTTATGTGAGCGTAAAAACTTTTTTGCAATATATGGGCGTTTTTGTGAAATTGACACGTTTCCATTAAGCGTATTTTCAATTCGCAATTTCAATTTGCGCAATTTGAAGGGTAATGGAAACGTGCCTACTGTCTGCTGTCAGAGAGTCTGAGGCAAACATTGATCTTATTGAAAACCTTGCACCACCTGACACCCATCATCCCCTCTGCTCCACAGTCTTTGTAGTGGGATTCAGTGAGGTGGCATCGGACTTTGGATTCATAGGGCTGCGTAGATCTTGAGGCCAATCAATATCACAGAGGGTATCACAGAGGGTCTTTTCAACACTGTTGTTAAACATCAAATTCACAGTCAGAATGACACTGCTGTCTCTCAGAAACCTTGAGGGGGATGGTTTCGATTAAGGGAACATGTTCCTCACAAAGTCTGGATTTACCTTTGTGGTCCAAATAATGGTTTTCAGTTTAGCTGTCTGCATAATGCAACTTTGCAGCAAGATTTCAGAAAAGTGTTTGTTATCTTCAGTACACAACAGTCAAGAGTGCTTTTGCACTAATAAAATCAAGTCTATTCCAACGGAGAGCTGCTGCTGAAAGAGCTTCAGGTCTTTCCAGAAATGTCTGGCATGAAATTGTCTTTCTTTGAATATTCAGCAGAACCAAGTTAGTGAGAGAAAGAAAAGAAAAAATTGTAGCGTCTGCGTAAAATCATGGATGGTCTTTGGGGTTTTATGTCTTAGAGACCCATTTTAGCCTTTTGACATTTGCATATAAATTACAGACATGGCCCCACATGCTACATTTATATGGGTGCTAAATTGCCAATGGTTCCCCTCACTATCAAGGAGATGTTAAACAGCTCCACCACTCGCATCTCCCCATCTGACTTCAAACACATTCCAAAGAGATGTAAATGACCCCCGGGGTCAGCCACCAATGGGCCTGGCGGACCTGCAAACTACACTATACACACAATACACAACACACACACACACACATGTAGACCTTTTCTTTATTTAGACAATAATTAATCAGTTACAAATGTAGCTGGTATATGCATGTGCTGTTTGTATGTTTCCCTATTAGATTAGCTGAGTTACCACTCGTTATTTGTATTAGTTAAGCCCTAAACGCTGATATTCAGGTGTATGAATATATCTCTGGTTTAATATCTTCTAAATATTTCTTTCTTGGTATCAATATCATCTGCTCTTTATTCCTCAAACAATGATGTACAGTATGTGATTGTGAAATGCATCATACGATTGGTACTATATTTTGGGTAAAACTGCACCAATCCTCCAGACCGGCCATAAAGGGAGACAAAGAAAACTTCTCCCGCTCAAAATTTCACGCTTGGTATTGGCTATTCCACCCAAAAGGTGGGTGTGGATAGGAACTATGAAAGTCATTAGCTCAGGCTAATCTCTGCTCAGAAAAGCTCTTCTTTTGAGACAACACTTTAAAAGACTCCTCAAACTCTCCTCTTAAGTTTGATTTTCCGGCAGTTTTTCATCTTCAAGTAACTCTGTCGATCTGCTGTGGACTTTCCTATCTTCAGAAGAACCAGAAGTAAACTTCCAGCTCACTTCTAAAATAACTTATCAAGAACCGTTGTCTACCGCATCAGGACTCTTGTTTCAGCAACGAAGCCAATGCAAGTAACCGTTTACAACTATGCGTGTTTAAGTTTCAGCCCCTTTTAAGGTGATTTTTGATTCTTTGATGATTCTCATTATGTTGTGGTTAATTGATGTGAAATACTGCCATTCTTTTGCTCTTCTCTCTCTTTTCCTTACTTTGCTTCATTCTGTATATATGTGTTTTGCTTAGTTAGTTAGGGTGAATTCGGGTAATCTGGGACACCTAAACTCCAGTGTGTTCATTTCCTGTTCTAACAAAATTTAGTCAACAGGACTTTTACTATAATTTTAGCATAGATGTCATGTGACTGAAAACACATGACTTCATTGGGTTGATTCCACAGAAAGGGGCGGGGCACTTGTCAATCAAGAAGCTCCCCTGGGAATTGCATGACAAGGTCAGTGACATAGGATTCTGACTAGATTAATGTTAAGGACATAAATCTGTCATAATACAATGTTCCTAATTGTTGTCAAATTATGTTTGTGATCTATTCAAGCAACAAAATATGTATTAAAGTGTTGAAAATGTGTTTTAGTATTTTTTCTTTTAAAACATTTTTTTGTTGTCCCACATTATTAAATATGATTGAGAATGTGGGACAGCATGCTTTGGGTAATCTGGGACAGTTTTCAAATGGAGGAAATATGTATTTAGGGACTTTATAAGTCTAATGACAAGGGACAATATATGCTATAATGAGAAATGGGTGTTAATGTGGACTACTGGAGGTTATAACATTAGCATAAGTTCACAGTAGCTAGCAGCGAGCTAAACCAGCTAGCTAGAGAGATTCTACAGAGATGGAATCTGGGAAACATATTCCAGTAGCAAGTAAAGGTATCAGGATGAAGTAAACGGTTAATTTCATTTCCCAAATTCCCAGTTAGTTTAGTATATACAACAGTTCAAATCACTGAGCAGGAGGGGGATCTGCGCCCAGGCCAGTTGACAATGTTCTGTACACAGACACGCACACCCTGCACATGCACACACATTCACACACACGCACACATACTCACACGCACGCACACACACACACACGCACGCACGCACGCACGCACGCACGCACACACACACACGCACGCACGCACGCACGCACGCACGCACGCACGCACACACACCCCGCACGCACGCACGCACGCACGCACGCACGCACGCACGCACGCACGCACGCACGCACGCACGCACGCACGCACGCACGCACGCACGCACGCACGCACGCACGCACGCACGCACGCACGCACGCACGCACGCACGCACGCACGCACGCACGCACGCACGCACGCACGCACGCACGCACGCACGCACGCACGCACGCACGCACGCACGCACGCACGCACGCACGCACGCACGCACGCACGCACGCACGCACGCACGCACGCACGCACGCACACCCCCCCTTCTCCACACACCCACACAGTCATTAATCAGCTAAAATATGAAAATATCCATGGCCTTTAATTAACTCAATTAAATTTATTACAGAATATATGTTAGATATAGTTTCATTTATTAAATCCCTTATATTCACAATTAATTGTCTCTGTGTGCTGCTCACAATTCGAAGTCACTGAATGTTCGATCCCTTGCTACATGCTAAGTTAATGCTAGTACTGTATGCAGGAAAGTTATTCTTTCTTTCTTGGCCAGGAAAATAATCTTTCCTTGAATTGATGAATGATTATATTGTCTGCTCGGTGGACGGACAGATCAAATAATTGTAATATTGATTCTGCTACAGTTAATTCTAAGATCTAATCTAAATATTTATTATTAATCATAACCAGTTATAATTAGTCATACATATTTCACTTTTGAGCTGATTTACTACAAAAATACTTAAAAGACAAACATTATTCTGTTTCTTATTAATGCTGTCAATATATCATTTTTTTGTAGTATGTTAACATTCAGTTTCTATTTAACACAAGAAAATAACTTAAAGGGGTCACATGACGTTGCTAAAAATAACATTATTTTGTGTATTTGGTGTAATGAAATGTGTTTATGCGGTTTAAGGTTTAAAAACACATAATTTTCCATATAATGTACATAAAGTTGGAACTGCCTCACTTTATAGAAACAGACACCGGTATTGTAGGCTACTCTCACAGGAAACAGTCCTCATCCTCCGCAAAATGCGCTGCACACATCGGAATATTTGGGTTGTTCTGGAACAGTGTTGTAAATACAACTTAACCACTGATTTATAATTGTGTCCTCTTTTGGAAGACCAAACAAAGTAGTTTCACTTTCACAACGAAACACACAGCTTCACACACGGCGGGCTAGAGTGAGCGGAGGCCGGAGGCCTAGAGAGAGCGGCGGCCGGCGCAGTCGGTGGATTCGACGAAGGAGCGTCCGGCGGGCTTGCGGCAACTACATGTGACGACCCCGGGCTGGACTCCGCTCGATCCATGGTGAAAGCCGATCCGGCGATCCACAACGCGAAGTTAATGTTTTTGTTGATGCCGTTTTAGGAGGGCGTGGTTGACTCTTAACTTTTATAAAGAATGTCTCTTTGAATTTGAGACTTTAGTCTTTGCAACTTTACAGATCTTCTTTATGCACCAAGAGCTTGTAACACTCCAAAGAGAAAGGAAAAATCGAAATCGCATCATATGACCCCTTTAAAAAAATTCTGCAGCAGTTCTCAGCTGATCTTCTTTTTAACCCAAGAGCAATTCTGCTATACATCTATTTCCAGCATTTTTTATATTTCTGTGTATTGAACACATCATGGAAACCTGTGCTGCAGAGCTTCAGAGCTTGAAACCAGTGTTTAGAAAGAGCACAAAAAATATGGAACAGGTGAAACATTTAACTAATCTCACAAGGTAACAAGGTAACATTGACAGCAGCACTAATTAATCTGCAGTGTATTCCCCATTGTTTTGTTTTACAACATTAAAACACAATGCAACTTTAGAAATAATTCCAGAGTCTATATGTGGGTCTCTTATCAACTTTGCATATCTGGCCACTGCAATTCTTCCTCATTCATACTTTGCTCAAACTCAGTTGGATTGACATGTGAACACAACCACTCCAGGACATAAATGTTGTTTTTCAGTTATTTTTGTGTATCTGTAGATTTACGCTTGTCATTGTCCTGCTGGAAAATAAATCTTCTGCCAAGCCGGAGGTTCCTCAGGTTTTCCTCTAGGATTTGCCTGTATTGTACTGCTTTTATTTATTTGTTTTTTACCCTCTATCCTCACAAGCCTGCCAGGCATTCCCACAGCATGATGCTGCCACCACTGCGCTTCACTGTGGGGATGGTGTATTTCTGTTGTGCAGCATTTGACTTATGCCAAACATGCCGTTTATTCTAATGGCGTTTATGCGGTTTAAGGTTTAAAAACACATAATTTTCCATATAATGTACATAAAGTTGGAACTGCCTCACTTTATAGAAACAGACACCGGTATTGTAGGCTACTCTCACAGGAAACAGTCCTCATCCTCCGCAAAATGCGCTGCACACATCGGAATATTTGGGTTGTTCTGGAACAGTGTTGTAAATACAACTTAACCACTGATTTATAATTGTGTCCTCTTTTGGAAGACCAAACAAAGTAGTTTCACTTTCACAACGAAACACACAGCTTCACACACGGCGGGCTAGAGTGAGCGGAGGCCGGAGGCCTAGAGAGAGCGGCGGCCGGCGCAGTCGGTGGATTCGACGAAGGAGCGTCCGGCGGGCTTGCGGCAACTACATGTGACGACCCCGGGCTGGACTCCGCTCGATCCATGGTGAAAGCCGATCCGGCGATCCACAACGCGAAGTTAATGTTTTTGTTGATGCCGTTTTAGGAGGGCGTGGTTGACTCTTAACTTTTATAAAGAATGTCTCTTTGAATTTGAGACTTTAGTCTTTGCAACTTTACAGATCTTCTTTATGCACCAAGAGCTTGTAACACTCCAAAGAGAAAGGAAAAATCGAAATCGCATCATATGACCCCTTTAAAAAAATTCTGCAGCAGTTCTCAGCTGATCTTCTTTTTAACCCAAGAGCAATTCTGCTATACATCTATTTCCAGCATTTTTTATATTTCTGTGTATTGAACACATCATGGAAACCTGTGCTGCAGAGCTTGAATCAGTTCAACCAGTGTTTAGAAAGAGCACAAAAAATATGGAACAGGTGAAACATTTAACTAATCTCACAAGGTAACATGTTAAATTTGACAGCAGCACTAATTAATCTGCAGTGTATTCCCCATTGTTTTGTTTTACAACATTAAAACACAATGCAACTTTAGAAATAATTCCAGAGTCTATATGTGGGTCTCTTATCAACTTTGCATATCTGGCCACTGCAATTCTTCCTCATTCATACTTTGCTCAAACTCAGTTGGATTGACATGTGAACACAACCACTCCAGGACATAAATGTTGTTTTTCAGTTATTTTTGTGTATCTGTAGATTTACGCTTGTCATTGTCCTGCTGGAAAATAAATCTTCTGCCAAGCCGGAGGTTCCTCAGGTTTTCCTCTAGGATTTGCCTGTATTGTACTGCTTTTATTTATTTGTTTTTTACCCTCTATCCTCACAAGCCTGCCAGGCATTCCCACAGCATGATGCTGCCACCACTGCGCTTCACTGTGGGGATGGTGTATTTCTGTTGTGCAGCATTTGACTTATGCCAAACATGCCGTTTATTCTAATGGCCAAACATCTTTATTTTGGTCTCATCAGACTACAGAACCTTCTTCCAACTGGCTTCAGAGTCTCCCACATGCTGTGCTGAGATATATATATTTTTTTAAATAGTGGATGTATCTTTGACACTCTCCCATTAAGATGTAGCTGGTGAAGCCCTGGAGCAACAGTTAAATGTGCAATATGAATGAATGATGCATTTTTTTATATAGCGCTTTTATTGTGTATTGTTGTACACCCAACCACCACCAGTGTCTCACCAATATCTCCAATCTCAGCCACTGAAGATTGTCAATCCTTCAGAAGTCCCATTTTGCCTTCCGGTTAGAGGTGGATTTGTATTATTATTATAATTTATTTACTTGCTAAGGGGTCCAGAACACCATGAATAGTAAGATTTTTGTTTAAAGAAATTAAAACTTATTCAGCAACGATGCATTAAGTTGATCAAAAGTGACAGTAAAAGCATTTAAAATACTATGAAAGATTTTTATTTCAATTAAATTCTACTCTTTCGAACTTTCTATTTATCAACGAATCCTAAAAATGTTTTCCACAAAAATATTAAGCAGCACAACTGTTTTCAACATTGATGATAATATGAATGTTTCTTAAAGAGGTAATATGATGTTGCTAAAAATAACATTATTTTGTGTATTTGGTGTAATGAAATGTGTTTATGTTGTTTAAGGTTCAAAAAATACATTTTCCACATACTGTACATTATAGTTTCGTAGAAACTATAATAGAAAAGCGTAGATTTTTACAAAGCTCATCGGTCTGAAAAGCAAGGTGTGCTGTGATTGGCCGGCTATCCAGTGCGTTGTGATTGGCCGAATACCTCAAGCGTGTGACTGAAATGTTACGCCCCTCACCATATTGTGATGATGCCCTGTCAGGCCAGAGCGATGATTCAAAAACATGAAGGAAACCACATGTGACGACCCCAGGCAGGACTCCGCTTCGTCCATGGTGAAAGCCGATCCGGTGATCCACAGTGCAAAGTTGTAGTATTTCCTCAGCAACCAGCACGGATCAGCTCCAAGCATGACGAAGCAGATATTGTCCTCTTTAGGAAGGCCAAACAAAGTAGTTTCGCTTTCACAATGAAGCACACAGTGCATTCACAACAATACTACAGCAAGAATAAAAGTTACGCCTTCTTTCTTTGCATGAACATTTGGGCGGCGTTATGCAAATCTTCCCACATAGTGATGTAGATGTTAGATGTAGATAGTGATGTTAGAACGAGCCGTTTTAGGTAGATGTGGCTGACTCTTAACTTTTATAAAGAATATCTCTTTGGATTTGAGACTTTAGTCTTTGCAACTTTACAGATCTTCTTTATGCACCAAGAGCTTGTAACACTCCAAAGAGAAAGGAAAAATTTAAATCTCATCATATGACCCCTTTAATAGTCTTCCAAAAATGTCATCATTTACTCACCATTAAGTTGATCCAAACCTGTATGAATTGCTTTCTTCTGTTGATCATAAAATAAGAAATATTTGAAGAATATGGGTAACCAAACAGTTGATGGACCCCACTGACTTCCACAGTATTGTCTTCCATATTATGGAAGTCAAAGGGGTCCAACTACTGTTTGGTTACCCATATTCTTCAAAATATTTTATGTTCAACAGAAGAAATTCATACATGATAAAAACAACTTAAGGTTAAGTAAAAGATGACAATTTTCATGTTTGGGTGAACTATCCCTTTAAGCACCAAATCAGTATTTTAGAATGATTTCTGAAGGATCAAGTGACACTGAAGGCTGGAGTAATGGAGCTTTGCCATCACTGGAAAAAATAAGATTTTACAATATATTAACATAAAAAAAGTTATTTTTAAATACACACTTTATATTAAATATATAAACTATTATTTTTTTTACTGTATTGTATGATCAAATGAATGCAGCCTTGATAAGCAAAAGAGACTTGTTGCGATAAAATGATAAAATGTTTCTGTTGATGAATGGCATAAAAACGAAATTAAGTCAGAACAACAAAATATGAAAAAGGCCACTACTTTTTATAGGCACTGTACATACAAAATAATAGCACTAAACCAGCTTTCACCATTTTTCTGGTAGGTCAGAAGGCCTAAGGTCTATTGAATTTCAGCATTTAAACATCACAAGCTAAAATGACTCACAGACAAACTGATTTTAATATAGATTCAGCATTTTGTGCAAGTGTGTATCCATGCTTCAGTGATGCATTTCTTTTCCCAGCAGGCATTCCCCCCCCCCCCCCCCCCCGGCCTCCAGACGGCCCCTCGAACTCCTGTGTGCAGTCATGTGTGAGATGAGCAGATCTCAGAGGGCCAAAGAAAGGACCAGACTCTCAAGCCTAACATATAATGGCTGTCAGAACCACAATCCAAATGAGTTATTTTCTGCTTCTGTGAGCTTTACAGTTTAAAGTTGTCAAAGAGGCTTGCTTGGGCTTCACACCTCTCTCTCCACTTTTGTTTAGCTTGTGGGTACATGGAGGAAGTGCATTAAGACATAAATAATCATCACTGTTGCATTTTACACAACAACAGCGCCTGAGAAATAAAACAAATGAACATGAGGGGGTGTGAGAAAACTCTCAGTCTCTGACAAGTTCTCTGCATGGGCAAAAGTACATAGTGTCTAGTCAAGTCAAACAAAATCTAACAAATTTACAAACTGTTGCTTCGTAAAGAATATAGAAGAGGGGGGGGGAACTTTTATGAGATATTTGAAAAATAACTCTGATCAAAATTAGAGAACACTTACAGATACCTTTCAAGTTATTGGTGTTAATCTGGTACCTGGTGCTAATTTCCTTAGTTATAAGACTGACAAACCCTATTTAACTGGCAACATTCCTCTAATTTTCACTGAGATTGCAAGATGGCGGGCCGCTCTAAAGTGACTGAAGCCCTGCGACAGCAGGTTGTCCAGATGAGGTCAAAGAGATGACCCTTTCAGCCACTGCACGAGAAGTTTGTCGTTCCAAATCTGTAATTCTTTGAATATTGCAGCTTTATAATAACACAAATTCATTCAAGTCCCTCAAAAAAGATGGTTGTCCACGTAAGACAAATGCAAGAAAAGGCAGGATAACGTGGAGACTCTAAATGGGGAATTGGTTCAATACTGCAGCTGGAATTGCTCGCAAGTTCAGTGCTGAATAGGGTAAGGATCTGTCTCGGTATGTTTAAGAGAAGTCGAACTGAAAGTACACTCTGCAGTGACCAAGCCTCTCATCAGCAAAATCAATCAAAAGGCTAAGCTCACCTTTGCTGAGGAGCATGTCGTGTGGACAGAGGAGAACTGGCCCAAAGTTCACTTCAGTGATGAGAGCAAGTTTAATTTATTTGGGTCTGATGGGAAACATTTTGTTCAGTGTCAAACTGTGGAAAGATTGAAGCTCAGTGAAAGGCGGAGGAGGAAATGTCATGGTTTGGGGGATGTTTTCTGCAGCAGGAGTTGGGCCTCTTATACCGCTACATGGCAGGGTGAATGCAAATGTTTATCAGAACCTCCTTCAGCAACATGCAGTCCTTCCCTGCAAAGCATCTCCAAATCAGCCAGCAATTTTCATGCTGGACAATGCCCCCTGTCACACTGCAAAACGGGTAAAGCAGTTCCTTGAAGCCAAGAACATTGAAATGAAATAACGAAATGGCCGGCCCAGAGTCCTGATCTAAACCCGACTGAAAATCTCTGGAAAATCTTTGGCAACAAAGTTATGGTTAAGAGACCCATTAAAGTTGCCAAACTATGGAAGAGACTGAAAGAAAGAGTGGACCAAGATCACACCAGCTCAGTCTGAGAAACTAATGTGAAAGTGATGTCCTGCGGCTGCAGACGTGCTGAAGTCATTCAAAGCAAGGGCCTGTACACTTCCTACTTATTTCTGACAGCTGTAACCCTCCAAAAGTTTAGTTGTAATCTTCTTTCGTGCAACAATGGTTAGTGGTCTCTAATTTTGATCACTGTTTTTCACAAAATAAAAGGTTTTTGTTGAAATGCCTTGGTTATTTTGTCAAACATGTTACTAGAACAGTGGTATACTATATATATATATATATATATACGTATATATATCAAAATTGGTTGGGATTTCTTCCATCACAACTTCTCTTTCATTATTGGAACAGTGAATTAGTGAATTTCTAATTAATATGCTTATTCCAAATACTCTCACCCCAAGCCATTGCACACTATAGTGGTTAAGCAAAAATTTGACATGTCAGGCCACTGAAACAAACAGAGCACAGTTCCTATGTTTGAACAGACATACTTAAAAAGTTAAAGTCAAATGAGTAGGATGTCCGAATGCTCAGCACTATAACCAGTAAACACAGAACGTTGTCGTAACATTAGTGTGTGGTTCTGATTTGGTTATATTTTACTTAATATTCTAGGAACGTTATAACCATAAACTAACATTCCCGGAACATTACAAGGGATTTTGTATACTCTCAGAAAAAAAAGTATGAAAGCTGTCACTGGGTTGGTACCTTTTCAAAAGGTACACCTTTGTACCTTATTTACCCCTAAAGTTGTATATACAGTAAGTATAATATATATATAAAAATATATTAATTTTAGTACATATTTGTACCTTATGAAAAGGTACCACCCCAGTGACAGCTTTTTTTTGGGGAGTATGACAACCTAATAAAAATGTAAAAAGAATGTTAAATAATGTTTGTTTTTAGGTTTTTGTTTTCTATACTGATAAACTAACCCTTTCAAGAACATTACAGAAACAATCAATGAGTCATTTCTTGGTTCACCTAAAAAAAATAAAAAAAATAAACCTAATATACGTTCAATTTGAGAATGTCCTGGGAACCGAAAATGGTGAGCTGGTAAGGACAATGTCAACAAGGCAATTGTACACTCTCAGCAAAAACTGTCCCTAAAAGGGTACAATAGCTTGCTTTGGGGCAGTACCTTATTTACTTCAAAACAGTTTGTGGTAGTACCTTAAGGGTACGCATTACTACTCTAAGGAACTAATATTCTCCTTTGAGGTTATACAGGCACATAGTTGTCCCAATGACAACTGTTGCATCCCTGAAGGTACAGTTTTTTGTACTTTTTTTTCTTACAGTGTAAAATGTCCAGAAATGTATTCTTACAGAACGCACTTCATCAGTGTGTAAGAGGTATGGTGTTTATACAATTCAGTACATACTAGGGGTGTGCGATATTATGATTTTTAATCGTGGGCGATTAAAATGTCTACACGATCTGCTTTTGAAAAAATCGTGCTACAGTGCACATTCTCAGTTGCAGTTCTGGCACCTCAGTCTCAATAAACTGTACAGCGTGACATACATTCACATCAAATGTTAACTCAGCGCTAGAGTTACACTCACGGGACACTGCACTTATTCACAATCACAAGAATACATTATTTGCATGTGCTTTACAACCTTGCCGGTTAAACATTTAATTTGCGTGCTTTTCTGATGTGCGCTTTTTCTGAGCACTCACAATAAAAAAGCATGTCAAACAGGGCCCTATTACTGGACTAAGCAATCTTTCGCATCTGATTGTGCTAATACTGTCAAAAACACACAAGGTGTACATATAAACACAACTTATGTCTAAAGTGAAAGTAAACAGTTGAGAGAAAAACGGATGTGTGTGCCTGTATATTAGGCTTTGATATTAGATGCGTGCAGGTGTTAAAGGGACAACACACTAATTGTACTAAACATGCTGCCGATTGTCATTAAAGGGAGAGTTCACCAAAAATTAAAATTATGTCATTATTTATTCACTCATATGTTGTCCCAAATCTGTATTAATTTCTTTCTTGTGCTGAACACAAAATAAGATATTTCTGGGGACCAGCAACTGTATGGTTATCCTCAGAGGACCTCAGATGATGCCAACCCTGAAACAACATACAGAACTACCACATTTTGCTATAAGTTTGATTGCATCATATAATAATTGCTGTTAATAGTGTTCATCGTCTATTTGATTACGTCTTTAATTGATTTTTCCATACATTTCTGCCATATATACATTGACTGACAGTCACCACTGATAAGCTACGACTAAATATTGTAGAAACTTAACTTGCTGTAAAGTTGCTTTGCAATGATTTGTATCGTGAAAAGCGCTGTACAAATAAACTTGAATTGAATTGAATTGAATTATCCACATTCTTCAAAAAAAATATTTTATGTTCAACAGAAGAAAGAAACTCATTGAGGTTTAAAACAACTTGAGAGTGAGTAAAAATTTTTGGGTGAACAATCCCTTTAATGTTAATTAAGCAACAAAACACAGAGAAAAATCACTCACTGCTCTTGATTGAAGAACTTTAATATAGTTACTTTAATAAGAATCGTTGTGTAATTTATACAGTGAAGTTTATATATTTGTGAATTGTTTGATTTTCATATTTGTTAAATTTGCTACTGTTAAATACACCTCCTGTACCTGAAAAATAAAGCATTATTTGTTTTATTTGTATATTATGTGTATTTGTAATTTGTATATTTCTCTTTATTTTTTAAATAACAAAGATTTTTTTTAATCTTCACCCACTTTGGCCTAAATGTCTGCCATTCGTTTTTTATATTTTGTTATTTCATATTGTTTTTAAAATAGGGAAATTAGTTTGGCTGTACTGCTCAGACAACTTGCAAAATAGTAAAACCAACATGAAAAAGAATTGTGATAAATTTGTGAATTTCCTGAAAAAAACCCCCGGATATAATATTTGTGCCATATTTCCCACTATTAGAACATACTAAAAAAAGTACAGGAATTCAGACACAGCCTGGGTTTACACTGACTGGGAAGTCAACCGTAAAACTGGTCAAAGAGAAAGTGTTTTTATCAATGAAAAAATGCCACACTTCAGCTTTGACAAAGGCTTGTCAAAAATGTAGACATCCTTCTCATCTTTCTCTTTCAATCTGCTCTTCAAGTTATTTGCTCCTGCTGTTGGCCCATAACAGGATGACCGGTGCACACCGGTCTCATCAGAGCTACAAAGCAGTTTTCAAAAATCCACAGGTCCACTCGGCTCTATGTGATTGTGTTTGTGAGCATGTTTGTGTGTGCGTGCAGAGACTGCAGATGGTCGTTCTCTTTGAAGGTGCTGCAAGTTGAAACAGCCTCTGAGGTCCACTTCACTATAGAAGAGCACTGACGCAACCATTCACAAAAATAAGGGCAAGCACAAAACTGAACATTGCTTTCAACATACGTATGTGATTTCTCATCTCCCCATTGCCATAAATCCAATTCCAATACAGCTAAACCTGCTAAACACTGGGGGTGTATATATGCTTTTTTGCTAATAACAACTGAGTTATCTTTGCTCAGTGTTGAGCCAGGCACTCGGTGTAATTCAGAATTTGTCTTGCGTTTCAGGGCTGCGTGACATATGGTGACTGGTAAACTGTGTTCCTACTGCTCCAAGCAGATCGATAAAGAAAAACAGCTGCTGTGTGATTTAATATGGTGCAATGCTGAAGCACCCCATTCTCGTTGGATATTGAAGGATGTGTTAAATACAGAGGAACCAAACTCCTCATCAAAGGTCTGTCTGGTAACTGCAAGCTGATTGGAGGAGGGCGAGTGGGCGTAACCTTAACGTGCATTTGTAATGTCCCAGCTGACCTTGACTATTCCGGATAAGCGTAAAACCGAGAAGCAGTGGTCTCCTGAGAACACAGCTAACAGTAAATGTGTTAATGGGCGTCCGACTGCAGTGTTGCCGGTGAATGGATGGTTGATCATAATTACGGAGAAGCAGGAGAAATGACCAGTGTGAAAGGAGATGGGCGGCATGGATCAGCAAGTGCGTGTGAAAGCTGTGTGCGCACCCAATCATTCATAGCGCTATACTTACTGCTGCCACGCTGCCAAGTACGGCATTTCCCTTCCCATCTCCCCATCAACGGATAACTAGTCAGATCTGTTTCATCTGCTAAATTATATCTCTTAATTCTTCTGGATAAACATCCTGTTGGAGATGGTCTGCACTTAAAAATGAAAGGGGCGAGATTCTGTAAAAGAAAAGGGCTGGTCGAAATCAAGTGTGTTTCACAAGAGCAGATGGAGGTTCCAGCACAGATGACTCTCAATGGGTGAGAGCTGTACATGCTCCAAACGCCATTGAGCCACACAGTACATAGCCATAAAGCATTACCGATAAACATTAGTACAGGTTGGAGGTGGGCTTGAAAAACACAGGGTGGGAGGAAGTGAGAGAATAAATGCTAGAGTAACATCTCATAATATAAAAAAAAAAAAAAACTTACTTAAATTGTACTTTTTTTCCTGTATTTTTTGATCAGTTGTAAAAGTTAAAAAGCCTGAATATGAATAAAAATATATATACAAATCCATTATCAGTCCAATATATTATCTCTACTGATAACTACCCACCTGTCCTTAGCATTGTGCTTGCCGAGATTTGCTTGGTCCAGTACCTGTTAGAAATTTTTCAGATCATGAATCAGAGACCATCAAACTGTAGATGTCTGTACAAATAGTCTGAACAAGCCAGTGAAAGACTGAATACTGATCTAAAAAAAGCACCCGAGTTCCTGAACAAGGTTGTTGAATAGCTGTGAGGGTTAGCTTATGTTAAACCGCATGACAGCTCTTTTACTCTCTTTCTACCTGATTTATAGCTGTCTACAGGCTGCTGTTATGCTCCATGTAAATTAATACCCACATGGATGTGAAAGTGGCCAATGGTTTCATCTCATTCTTAAGTCATGAATGTATGTATGGGGGCGAGACATGGCCACAGACAACTCTGGGATCCATGCTGTACTGAAGACCATATGAACATAAACACCCACCCACCCACATGAGAACAAATGAGAGAGATACAGGCTCTGCAGTCTCTTACTATGCATGGTCTTCAGAGTGAAAAATTGCCATTCAAGACAGAAATGTACCATTACATGGTAACAGAAATGAACTAGCATGAGATAAATGTATCCATTCATCATAAATACTTAATAAAAGGCCATTATTAAACATTATGCTTACATCTGCCCATGGGTAAGCACTTTATCTTAATTGAAGCTAATCTGTCTCGTCAATGAGTGAGCCAACAAAAAGAAAAGATGCCAACAGTAAAGTACAAAATGATGCCAGCTGTGTCATAGGAAGTCTTATATTTCACAGGACAGATAGAGGTATGCCACAAAGGGAACATGTATGAAGGAGACTGTAAGATCTAGTCTTTAGTTACAAAAAATACTACAGTTGCATATAAATGGTTAGAATTTAGGAATACTTGTAATATTTTAATCCCAGTATTTCTACTGAAAAATATACTTGTATATATATATATATATATAAATATATATATATATATATATCTAAAAGAAAAAGTAACCAGTTGAGAGATTTGTATGATCCTGTCATGCAAAAAATAATACAAAAAACAAAAAAAGCCCATATAACATAAGGATGTAATAATGGTTTTAATACAGTAGTCTTTTCTTTAACATTTCAGAGAGTACATTAAAGCTAGTAAGTTTTTTTCAGTGTTACTGGAGTGAATCAGTGGAGTTTCGATGGGAGAGACAAGGAATTTGTTTAGGAAGTGGGAAAGTAGTGAATAAATATGAACTTACCTTTTTGTATCTGGGTACAGGAAGCTACACTCCATCAAGAACAATTTACAGCATGCAGCCAAGCCATGCAGAGAGAGATGTGGGCATGCAAGACAGAATAGGTGGAAGAAAGAGTAGAAAAACAACATTGACACAAATTATAGCTATTTGCAGACATAAGTTTGAAAAAAGACAACACAAAAAGCATGATGTAAAAGAAAAACAGCATGTGAAAATATAGAGGGGAAAAATGAAGCGCCCAGGGGGTTTGACCCATGTGTTAAAAATGTATGTGGTATTGTGCCTACTGATTTTTCTAAATGAAGAACTTTTTTTGTATCTGTATGACTCAATCTGATAGCTCGAGGTGGAAAGTAGACAAAGGAGACGCCGATGGAGAAAACGAGCGAGCTGGCATCTGATGGGCACTTTTCAAACTTCTGGGGTGGAGCCCTGCGCTTCAGCCAATAACAGACAGGTCTGACTCGGGTGCTAAAAACAAATAAAACTTCCAGTTCAGCTGGGGGGCAGGGTGTTCAAACCGCGCTTTGATTTGACTGTCTATCACCGGTGTTGTCGTTTTGAATCAGCATAGCGTTTCAATATTTTCGTGAATGTGAGCTATGCTCTGATTTTAAATCGTAATTTTGTCAACTCCTGAAATGGGTCATACCGTTGATATTACCAGAGCACACAGCAGTATAAGTAAATAGAAAACTTGGTTGATAGAACTATTGCATGGATGGAGCAAGAACAATGTAAGTGTCTAAAATACATGCACACAGTTCCGTTGAATGGTAAAAATCGCCCTCTTTAACAGTGCAGTTAAACTAAATGTACAAAGCCTAAATAACCTCAACATTAACAACAACATTGAAATAAGAGCGCATGTATTTTTACATGCATCTGGCTGATATAGATCAACCATGATTTATCTGTTAAATTAATCAGATGCATTTTAAATAACTTTTTCTGTGTGCATGCTTTGGATGTGTGTGCAGATGGGCAAAGAAACTAGATAGGCTAGGTATGACTGAACAATTTTTACATGTCCAAAACGAGACGATGTGAACATATCCTCCTGAGACCCAGCTATGGAGTTTTTGCCTCTGTAGTGGACATTATATTTGAGTGAATTTCTCTGAGACCTCACATGTCACAGTTGTATGTCTGGATGTCCTGTACAGAGCACATTCAGGGCTTTCCAGAGATACCAAATGATTGGAGGTTTCGCCATGACCACTCCCTCTCCTTGGTTTTTAAAAATGGCTGACATTAATTTAGTGATAAAATTGTACATCCTTATGGAAATATGATAATATTTTGTAATTATAATTTAAATCTGATTAATTTTCAAATCGTTTGTCATAAATCAACATCTCAGGAAAATGTTATGGGGTTTCAAATCAAAATATAACTTCTTGTTATGAAACAGGACATCATTTCATACATGTCCACTGTAGCGGACACCAGGACTAAAAGCATGTTTATTATACATTTTGGGAGACAAAAGAATTGAATAGGAAAACAAATTACATATCGATATTCTTATGAAATATTAGATGATATTATGAAAATCTGGCCAATTACTACTCCCATTATTACACTTCTTTTTTCAACATGCTGTCCCAACAGCACTTTAATATGCAAATTAGATAGTGTATAGATAACATTGTGCTTAACGGGAAAACCAGTTTATGGACTTTTTACACACACATTGCATGAAGCAAAATGGTATATCAAATAATATGTGACGTGACATGTGGCCAAGTATGGTGACCCATACTCGGAATTAGTGCTCTGCATTTATCCCATCCAAAGTGCACACACACAGCAGTGAACACACACACACACACACACCGTGAACACACACCCGGAGCAGTGGGCAGCCATTTATGCTGCGGCGCCCGGGGAGCAGTTGGGTGTTCGGTGACTTGCTCAAGGGCATCTCAGTCGTGGTATTGAAGGTGGAAGAGAGCGCTGTATATTCACTCCCCCCACCTACAATCCCTGCCGCTACGAGACTCAAACCCCGCAACCTTTGGGTTACGAGTCCGACACTCTAACCATTAGCCCACCACTTCCCAAAATCATTTTGTTATATATTTTATAACATAGTTGAGAACCATCCTCAAACAAAGTTAGTTATTAAAAAAAATCCTGAAACCTAACAATTGATTGGTGATTTAAAAAAAATTCCCATTGTTTTTGTCTTTTCATGTCTACTCTTGTCGTTTTATTTTTAGAAAATCTGAGTCCTGGTGTCCTCTACAGAGGACATGGCATAACTTATGAATAAAATATAATTTTTCAAAAATGTTATTTTACAATTTTTTTCTTATGCTCTAAACAATGTAATGGCATGAAAAAATACTAAATTCACAAAGCTTTATATTTCTGGTTCTCAGGAGGATATAGTGCATGTCTCATTCATACTCGAAACCGGAGGGCGCTCTCGTGCAGAAAGTCTAAAATGGCCTAGTAGAAGTAATATATAATAATTTATGATGTGCAGGAAATCCCTAATGAGGACAAAGACATCCCGCTATCGCTGTATAGCTTAAAAAAAAGGTAATTTCAGGTAATTTCCCGATAATAAATAGTATATGAATAATGCAGTGCTAACTGATATAACATTTATTACAGTATAGAAACTATTCTGCCTTATTATGTATTTGTATAAACCAATCCAAAAAATTGTCATTAGGAAAATAGAGAAAAAAATATTATAGAATACAAATGATTGGTTATCGCCCAGCAGTGTATATGATTTCTTAGCCAATTAAAAGACATAAGAAAAAAATATGTCCCCCTCATTTCTGAAATGATGGCTACGCCCCTATGTTTGCAGGACAGAAAACAGTGCACGAGTCTTTTTGTGCTTGAATAGTTTAAAGTCATATTAAAATGCGCACAAAGGAATCGATAAGAGGAATCGAAATTTTAATTTTGTAACAAGTAGACGATTCCTGACCTTAAGCATCCTATTCCAGAATTGGAATCGATTTTGGATTCCCAAGCCTAGGTATGGCTTAACATGTTAAATAAAATGCTCTTTTTTTGTCCTACCGAAAATGTGCCTGGAGTCCACCTTTGTTATTATAACAAACTACACTTTCAATGTGATTTTAAACCATTCAAGTCAAGACGACTCGCGGGCTGTTTTCTCTGCTGGACACACATCCTTGTGTAAGTGTTCTTTAGCCTGTTGATTTTCATTCATAGTATTCAGCTACCTATGAAATATTTTGTAATAAGAGGATATCTAAGATTTATTTTTACTTATTTTTTACCTTATTGTAATTGAAATTAGGAATTGACAAGAATCAGAATCATTAAAATTCAAACAATTCCCAACCTTACCCACACCCCACATTATTTTTTACTGTCACCTTTCTATTCACACTGTTTTAGACCCTTTTCTTTTAAACCCTCACTTACCCTTCTTTGCTTTTGCCCTTCTTAAAAACAACCACATAATCTTATTTACATAACTAGCTTAAAACAGTTGCTCCTGGCAACAGGGATAGATAGTATGTTTGGTTAACATAGCGTCAAACATGACAATTTATAAGACTAATATCATGTTTTGCTCCAAAATGACTTTATAACATCAGTCGTGTTTAAAACAGTTAGCTTCTTATCACAGTGAGACAGAAAATATTTGTTATAAAATTCTATACCGTGATACAAGCTATGTCAATTAGCATTGCATTGCAATTGTGTGTTTATTGTCTTCCACGTTTCATCAGTCAAAGCGTCTCTATCTGCATGTTATTCAGCTGTAGTGATATCTGATGCATTTGTACATAAGAGATTTCCTGGGTCTCACTTGTGAAACAGACATTAACAGTACATGAATGTTAGGGTTAGAGTTAACCCTGCTCCATAATGCTCAACTCGTCTCATTTTGAGTAAAAATAGAAAAATAATACTAAAGTACTTTGTAACGCAGTAACTTGAGTAGCTTTTCAGCAAATTACTTTTTTACTCTTACTTGAGTCATATCATTTTTCAGCACTTTTACTTGTACTCAAGTAAATTATTCCTTAAGTAGCAATACTTTTACTTAAGTACAATTTCTTAGTACTCTTTCCACCACTACTGATAGCCAGCAGTACAACCCTAAATTTAGCTGTCATGAAGTGATGGAGTGTTCAGCGGTGTAGAGCAGCAAACAAAACAAAATGTAAATGCTGTTAGATCAACCCCCAATTTCATAATCAGAGGATGTCAGGGCAGCATCTTTGTTCTAAATAAATGCTTTATTTTGGCTTTGTTTTCTCAGTTGGAAAGTTGTATTTAGTGCCCATAGTTTACATGAGAACACGCCACATTATTCAAAATGGGAAACTCAACTGAGAGAAAAGTTGGAGGTGTGATATGTCAGTCAAATAAAACTTAATGTTACACTTTTAAATATGTACTGACTAATAAGAATGACACCACAGGCAAAACAAATAATGAGAATGAATATCATTTCATTAAAAAAGTAGCATGTTAATTTGCTGCCTGGGGGTTCAATTAAGTATCCATTTATCTAGTTTAATGCTTCATTTCTGTTTAAGCAGCATGTGTCACATCAAACTCTTGACAAATGCAAAAGTAATCCAGAGATGAGAAAACATCTTGTTGAACATGCATGAATGTTTTATGAAGAGATTAGGGTTAAATTATAGTAGCTAAATAATAACAAAATGACTGATAAATATAATATTGACTATTTTATCTTACATTTGAGCAGTACATCTAATGTAGTTTAAATTTATGAAATACTTTGTTTGAAAAGTGTTTGCAGGACAGAAAACAGTGCACGAGTCTTTTTGTGCTTGAATAGTTTAAAGTCATATTAAAATGCGCACAAAGGAATCGATAAGAGGAATCGAAATTTTAATTTTGTAACAAGTAGACGATTCCTGACCTTAAGCATCCTATTCCAGAATTGGAATCGATTTTGGATTCCCAAGCCTAGGTATGGCTTAACATGTTAAATAAAATGCTCTTTTTTTGTCCTACCGAAAATGTGCCTGGAGTCCACCTTTGTTATTATAACAAACTACACTTTCAATGTGATTTTAAACCATTCAAGTCAAGACGACTCGCGGGCTGTTTTCTCTGCTGGACACACATCCTTGTGTAAGTGTTCTTTAGCCTGTTGATTTTCATTCATAGTATTCAGCTACCTATGAAATATTTTGTAATAAGAGGATATCTAAGATTTATTTTTACTTATTTTTTACCTTATTGTAATTGAAATTAGGAATTGACAAGAATCAGAATCATTAAAATTCAAACAATTCCCAACCTTACCCACACCCCACATTATTTTTTACTGTCACCTTTCTATTCACACTGTTTTAGACCCTTTTCTTTTAAACCCTCACTTACCCTTCTTTGCTTTTGCCTTTCTTAAAAACAACCACATAATCTTATTTACATAACTAGTTTAAAACAGTTGCTCCTGGCAACAGGGATAGATAGTATGTTTGGTTAACATAGCGTCAAACATGACAATTTATAAGACTAATATCATGTTTTGCTCCAAAATGACTTTATAACATCAGTCGTGTTTAAAACAGTTAGCTTCTTATCACAGTGAGACAGAAAATATTTGTTATAAAATTCTATACCGTGATACAAGCTATGTCAATTAGCATTGCATTGCAATTGTGTGTTTATTGTCTTCCACGTTTCATCAGTCAAAGCGTCTCTATCTGCATGTTATTCAGCTGTAGTGATATCTGATGCATTTGTACATAAGAGATTTCCTGGGTCTCACTTGTGAAACAGACATTAACAGTACATGAATGTTAGGGTTAGAGTTAACCCTGCTCCATAATGCTCAACTCGTCTCATTTTGAGTAAAAATAGAAAAATAATACTAAAGTACTTTGTAACGCAGTAACTTGAGTAGCTTTTCAGCAAATTACTTTTTTACTCTTACTTGAGTCATATCATTTTTCAGCACTTTTACTTGTACTCAAGTAAATTATTCCTTAAGTAGCAATACTTTTACTTAAGTACAATTTCTTAGTACTCTTTCCACCACTACTGATAGCCAGCAGTACAACCCTAAATTTAGCTGTCATGAAGTGATGGAGTGTTCAGCGGTGTAGAGCAGCAAACAAAACAAAATGTAAATGCTGTTAGATCAACCCCCAATTTCATAATCAGAGGATGTCAGGGCAGCATCTTTGTTCTAAATAAATGCTTTATTTTGGCTTTGTTTTCTCAGTTGGAAAGTTGTATTTAGTGCCCATAGTTTACATGAGAACACGCCACATTATTCAAAATGGGAAACTCAACTGAGAGAAAAGTTGGAGGTGTGATATGTCAGTCAAATAAAACTTAATGTTACACTTTTAAATATGTACTGACTAATAAGAGTGACACCACAGGCAAAACAAATAATGAGAATGAATATCATTTCATTAAAAAAAGTAGCATGTTAATTTGCTGCCTGGGGGTTCAATTAAGTATCCATTTATCTAGTTTATGCTTCATTTCTGTTTAAGCAGCATGTGTCACATCAAACTCTTGACAAATGCAAAAGTAATCCAGAGATGAGAAAACATCTTGTTGAACATGCATGAATGTTTTATGAAGAGATTAGGGTTAAATTATAGTAGCTAAATAATAACTGTGTCAGTGACTTCTGTCAAGTCAGCAGTCTTGCCCATGATTGTGTAGCCTACTGACCCTGACCCTTCCTGATAACATTCGGGGTTCAGACACACTCTCTCTGTTTAAATCTAGATTAAAGACACATCTCTTTGGCCAAGCATTCAAATAATGCATCTCATAATCTTTTACTGCAGTTATATCAATATTGACCTTTCTCATGATATTCTAATTTTTTTAGATGTACCTGTATATATATATTCCACTACCTTTGTTTTTTTTTTGTCTGATTTTGTCTTTTTTTCAAAACCTTTTTTGATTCAAATCAACGTTTCTAATGTGATTCACCTCATAGGTTTGGTTCATACCGTATGACTGTTTAATGAAGATTTTTTTAGAATCCCTATGAGAAAAATAAATGTGAAAAACACATCCAGAACCAAGGCTGCTGAAAAAGTGGATGACCATTGTTGTAGTTTATTGGTCTTCACAGTTATATTTCGCAAGTGTTAGGTGAGACTTTGAACATTACAGCTGCCTATGTTGAACATATCAGTTCAGTTTGGAAGTACCTTAGTGACTTAGTACAATGATACTGTTCAAAATTTGGAGTCTATAAGATTTTTTTATGTTTATGAATGTGCTCAGCAAGGCTACATTTTGTTTTCACATTGTGTTTTCATTTCGGTTATGCTGTCTGTATGTTTGTAGGCAGTCAGCAGCTAACAAGGTTTTGTAACCACACTATTGTGTTTTAACACTCAGTAATATGCAGCTGATTGCCTAGAATGACGGGTAATATGTACCAGACGTCTCTTTTCATGTGCATGTCCATCATATGAGCAATGTTTCACAACAAAATCATTACATTACTATTATAGCCTGTAAACTTGATTCAGTCACAAAGTGTCTGCTAACGTCATAGTCGTGCTGAAGTGATGTCAGCAGGCGTAATCTCCCTATATAAACCAGCAGGCAAGTTCCTGGTAAGGCAAATGATTTTGTGTGATGGTTCTGCTCTGATTACAAATACTCCATTATCTGTATTTCTGGATGTGTAAACCCCTGTAATCCCCCGTGCGCTCTGACGTGCATGTCTCGGATCTGCGCTTATCACCGAATACCAACACATTCACCCCTGACACCCCACCAACACTCATATTCAACCACCTGCAACACTCATTCCACAAAACATTACTTTTTGTATCGATCTTCTGGTGATATTAGATAAAGTCAGATCGTTCTAACCACGTTAGCCACACAGTCAGATTCTTGCAAGAACAGCCAATAGAAGCCAGATGTACAAGACATGTTAGAATTGCTGCAGAATCCAGCGCTGTCCGTGGTCCTGACCTGTGAAAGCTTTATTCTGCTTTTGCCAGACTGAAAGGTTGATCATAAGTTGGAAACTAGTTGATTTCAGTATAGCAAATCTAATACAAATCAAGCCAAAATCAAATCAGTGTTGCTCAGTTACTGAAAAGTACCATGTTTTTTGAAGTAGCTTATATGTATGACTGTGGTAATGATTCAGGATAATGATACACTACCATTTAAAGGTTTGGGGTCAGTAGGATTTTTATTTATTTTTTTACGTTTTTGAAAGAAGTCTCTTCTGATCACCAAGGCTGCATTTATTTGATCAAAAATACAGTAAAACAGTAATATTGTGAAATATTATTACAATATAAAATATTGTTTTCTATTTGAATATATATTTAAAATGTCATTTATTCCTGTGATGGTAAAGTTGAATTTTCAGCAGTCATTACTCCAGTCTTCAGTGTCACATGATCCTTCAGAAATCATTCTGATATGCTGATTTAACACTCAAGAAACATTTTTTTTATTAATGTTGAAAGCAGCCATGCTGCTTAATATTTTTGTGGAAACCATGATACTTTACTCAGTACTTTATATTTTGTAACAACGCAAATGTTTTTACTGTCACTGTCATTAATTTAATAAAAAGTATCCTTGCTGAATAAAAATATTCATTTCTTTAAAAAAAGCAATGCTTCCAACAAACCTCCATTACTTTTAAATTCATTTTACAAAAACAAACAAATAAAAAAGCTTATGGCTCTGCTCCCAACAACTACAATAACGAAATAACTTTTACTGGACTTCCTGATCACACTGCAAAAAAGTGACATTGTTCCTCTGTATTTTTGTCTTGTTTTCTGGTGCAAATGAAAAGCAAAATGACAAAATAAGAAGGCTTATGAGTAATTGATCAAAATGATGTGAGTTTATGATTAAAACAAGAATAAATGTCAGCCAATAGGCTCAAAAAATTCTACTTAACAGGGGAAACAAGCTTTCATACCCCGTTGAATGAAGACTTTTTAAGATCTTTTTAAGACCTACAGAAACACTGGGATTCGCTTAAGCCATTATTCTTACTACAAAATGCAGATGAAAACAGGACAAATGCATGACAAATGTCTTCACCCGCTGCTGTCCGTGGTCCTGAATAACTTATGCTAGTCCAGCTATTTTTTCCCTATACCAAATTAATTAAGTGAATCGAAAGGTGATGTGCAGGACACGGTAGCGCTCTTTTATCTGCAGTGTTTCCCAGATCTCTGTTTATGTAACGGACATGGTCTGGTAATTCCGACAATGCTCCCTTTAGACTGCACAAAATGTCAGTGTTGTGATCGAGGCTTGTCAGGCTGACGTGATGGAGTAGACCCTGAATCAGGTTCTTCAGAGAACAGTGTTCAGCGCTCCAGAAGACCCAGCTGACAGCGGGAGGGTGATTGACGGCAGAGCTAAAGTGTTCTGCACCAGCATCTGTTTCCATAGCTCTTTATAAAGGAACAGCATGGAATCAGTCAGTGAACTGAGTTCTCAGCAAGATTTACTAAACAAAATCATTCATATTTATTGCAGTGTCTTGAGTTAGATTTCAATGAAAATTGGTTCGTAATGGTTGAAAATATGTCAGTATGTCAGATATCTACAGTACACTGCTAGTCAAAAGTTTAAAATAATTAAGAATGTTTTTGAAAAAAGTTAGAGACTTACTCAAAACAATTATAAAGCAAATTTGATGGCAAGTTTAAAAAAAAAGAAAATAAAAATTTTTTGATTATCAGAATAAATTCTGGTTCACTTTACATCCGCCTACTTAGACAGAAGACACAATCAGACCTAACCAGTCTGTTTTTTATGTGTTTAGGGTCATGGAAATATGAAAATATATACTGTAACTCTTCTGTAACTTCTCCTTGAACAATTGCATGTTCAAGGAGATCTTGTTTACTAAGTGGCTCAAAGAAATGTCTTTTAAAGATCTGATGGCCCAAACCTTGCAATTCTGTCAAGTTCAGTGGCTAGATCTTCCTCTGAGATGCTAACTGTGGTAGCCTGGTGTCTTAAAATCATAGCTGTGTTCCCTGTTGGACTCCTGTGCATCATGGCATTTGTAAATTGCATAAAGTCAGTTAATTAGACTGGAATTGCCAATCTGATTGGAACGGGAATTTCAGCCAGCACTTGCCAGTTTTGTGCAATATGCATCAGACGGCGTGTGAATGGACTGTGGGCGGTCTGTGGGTGTGCCGTCTGTGGCTGAGGCGAGTGTAAAGCTAAACACACACAGCAGCGATTAAAGACGGCAGTTAGCCATGTTGCTGTACTTTTGGTTGCTACTGCTGGTTGCAGACTGGATTTCCTTATATATAGTTACTTTTTTTTACTTAACAATGCACTGCATTCATTGTTTTACCACTTGATTTAGTAAAGGTTTATATATGCAAATCAAATCCCCAAAAATCAGCCCCATTTACCATGCAAAATTTTGTTTACCACTTGCTTTTCTCAGACGGTATTAGAGTGATGTTAATTGTGTCAAACAAATAGTGCTGAGTTTTGTAAATGATAATTCATAACGAGCCTCATTTACATAGAAATTAAGCATTTTTGTGCTGAAAAACCGATATTTGAGCACATTTAGCCTAGCGATAATTTTGTTAGTTAATTAAATGCAGATTTTTGTGTTGTGCTGCAGAGCTCTATACTGCATTCAAAAGTGGCACGACTGGTTGGTGAATTCACCCCAGCGTAATCAACTACGTTAATCAAGTTGTGTTTTGAATCAGAGCAAATACTGAACAGATTGACCTTCAGCTGTTTGATTAACATAACCAGGCTATTGGCTGTACTCACTAAAAGCATTTAAAGGGCTCTGTAAGATGTGTGTTGACCCGATATTTGAGCACATTTAGCCTAGCGATAATTTTGTTAGTTAATTAAATGCAGATTTTTGTGCTGTAACAGAGTGCTGCAGAGCTCTATACTGCATTCAAAAGTGGCACGACTGGTTGGTGAATTCACCCCAGCGTAATCAACTACGTTAATCAAGTTGTGTTTTGAATCAGAGCAAATACTGAACAGATTGACCTTCAGCTGTTTGATTAACATAACCAGGCTATTGGCTGTACTCACTAAAAGCATTTAAAGGGCTCTGTAAGATGTGTGTTGAATGACATTGAAAGTAGTTTCTAAGCTTTTCTTTATAATGTGAGATGGGAAGGTACATGTTATGCCTCTCAATAGAGGTTTAGTGTGAGATCAATAGCTACACATTAAAGTACTGTTCAGCTACTTCAGTACTGTGTGTGTATTTTTCTATAGAAATAATGTATAACTGGGCATAACTCATCATTTCATTAGACTCTAAATTATTCAACATGGACAGCAGACTGCAGAGGTCAAACAATTCTCCGCAAAGTCAAACAACATCCTCTCTTTAGCGGAAAAACTAATTCCACCGACACTCATCATTACTTTCTGCTTGGTATTTGTCCACTTATTATTGAAGAGATCTGGATGACTGACTACTTCATAATTCAACAGCTTGCCTTATCTACATAATGTTGATAAGGGGCCGTACAATATAGGACAACCGTAATGAAATATTAACAGCCTGTAGTCTGATAGAAGTCGTTGCTGGGTCTGTATGTGGGCTGGGTTTGTTTTGGAAGCTTTGGCTCGCATTCAGAGATGAGCCAACAGCAAGCAGATCAAAGCAGCAAGGGTCACCGTGACAGCTACAGAAAGCTCGTCTTTGATCCTGTAAAACTCTCTGGGACTCTTTCCACCTGTCAGGTGTGTGAGGGTGTTTCTTCAACTATGGGAACTTTTGCCCCTGTGGACTTTTAAGAAAAAAAAAGAAACCACTTTAAACACACTTTTCACTGGTTTAATTTGTCCACTAACAAGGTGCAATGGAGGACAAACATGATGCAACACTGGAGAATTCTGTCATTATTTTGTGAAACGTCATGAATGTTTTCCTTACATCGTCACATCGCATCTCAAATGATCTTTGATGGAATCTTATGATTGAAATAACAATGATGAAACATTTTTGAAATAAAAAAAGGAGTTACTCACGCCTTGTTAAGGCTAAATTCATAGCCAGCACTTTATGTATCCCAAATAGACACAATTTAATTATATCTTAAAGTTTTTTACATAATGACAAAATAGATCTTAATTGCAAATTATTCTTTTCATGGTATTTACCGTCACACACTACATGTCTCATTTTATCTCAATCTCTTCACTGACACAACTTTTGATAAAACTTTGTTATTAATAATTGAACAATTTTAATATTGAAATTCTGGGATAAGGGTAACACAATACGATTTAAATGAAAAATAAATGAAGGTATGGTAAAAATTTCTAGATGGTTTTAATGTGATCTTGATATAACCAAAGAAAAGTCAACCACTGGGACACAAAAGTGCCTAAAGTTGAAGAAACACCCATCAATCCACTTTTATTGCAATGTTCATACATTCATAAAGTTTAAGTGTATGACCAGTGTCAGAAAATAACGTTTTTATTAAAGCACACTATTTACGTTTTTTATTGTTTTATTTTTTGTGAGGGCACAATGTTATATTAACTTTGGTGAAATACTTCTGAATAAACAACTGAAATAATGCTTGAACTTGAAACAATTATAGCTGTTAATTCTAAATCAAATGGTAATACATTACTTTAAGGACCAATTCCAAGTATTAACTAGTTGCTTATTAGCATGCATATTTATATACATACTTATAAAGCACATATTAATGGCTTATTCTGCATCGCCATATTTTAGATACCTTAATCTACTCCATACCTAAACTTAACAACTACCTTACTAACTATTAATAGCAAATTAGGAGTTTGTTCAGGAAAAACTCTTAGTTAAATTGTCCCTAGTATGCTATTTGAAAGGCTCATAATTTTTTTGGAGGGGGAGTCCCCAATAATAGGTGTACATGCATGAAAGGTAAAAAACACTTTCATTTTCTTATAATATGCATTTAAATTTACCTTATTTCTCAACGACTCTAAAATGATTTGTTTGAAGATTCATCTTTCCAATCCCTTCCTTTGCGTGAGGCTACTCTGCACTGATTGGTCAGATGACCCAGCCTGTAGTGATTGGTCTACTGTGTACAGCGCATGTCGGAGACAGAACGTAGTAAAGACCCAAACAATATATATGTGTTAGCCCAACACAGACATGGAGTACTGATAAATCACTGCAGTTTGTAAACCAACGCATTACTCCATCCTTTATCATGTCTCAAAGCAGTGGTTCTCAAACCTGTCCTGGAGTACCCCCAGCCCTGCACATTTTGTATGTCTCCCTCATCTATCACACCTGATTCAACTCATCAGTTCATTAGTGGAGACTGCAAGACCTGAAGTGGGTGTGTCAGATATACAGTGGGGAAAATAATTATTTGATCCCCTGCTGATTTTGTAAGTTTGACCACTTACAAAAAAATTAAGGTTCTATAATTCTATTTTCCCCACTGTAGGGAGACATACAAAATGTGCAGTGCTGGGGGTACTTCATGGAGAGGTTTGAGAACCACTGTCTCACAGTAATAAGAATGACGAAAGATGAATTTTAACCACTTATTCTTAACAGCCTCATCCTTTGGAAGTAAAAATAAACAAAATTTACTTTCACAGCACAGAGTACAGCGACTTGTCAACATGTTATCCACACAAACATGCTACAGCGTTTGAGGGGGGTTCAAGTTCTTGCGGGAGAACTTACAGTAGGTGGGCATTATGCAAATGTTGTAACTTGTGACGTGTGAACTTCATGAAAATGGAATTTGAAAAATCCATAATAGGGGCACTTTAATAGTGAATATGTGTTCCTATTTTAAAGTGTGTGAATAATGCTGTGAATAATGCACAAGATATCAAATCACCATAAATGCTAGGATACTTATGTATCTTAAATAATTAATTTTAAATACCTAGGACATTTTTTTCCCTGAGTCCTGGTTCATTTCCCTCTCTGGACTCGAGAACAGACATGAACTAGACAAATTTATTTCTTTATATTTTGTCAAACACAAATTCTTTATTTAAAGGCTCTTCTTGGTCATGCATAAGGATTTGAAGTTAAGGACATGCCCTGTAAATGTATAAATCACTGTTCTACTTCAGCTCTCAGGGAATTGGGAAACGATTCAGTATAAAGTGCCTTAAGGAGATGGTGTTACTGATGGGAATAGCACATTCTCAGTCTGGGCACAATATTAGTTATCAGAGACCACTAAATGGGCTCATTTGCCTTTGGGTTTGTCCTGCTTATGCAGTTACGAGAAAAAAACTGAGAACAACCTCAACAACACTTGAGCTAATGCACAAGCCCAGCAGATTAATGGCCGGGATGCTTTTCCTAACATAATTGCATTCTATGTTTTATATACTGCAAAAAAAAGAGGCAGAGCCATTTTTGTTCAATAAAGATGGCATCTCAGCTGCACAATAGCATTATCAAAGGGCCCAGCAAACAAACAGCACTGCTGACCGGTATCTAAACCCAGTGCATAGCTAACTTGAAGCCACCTGTTATTTTTCAATTACCAGGTGGCCTGGTACATTTAGCTTTGATGTGGCCACGATCCAAAAAAATGCTGTTTTCTCGGATGTACAATCCGAGTGTTGTACGTGCCGTGTTGTACGTGCCGTGTTGTACGTTCCGCGTTTTTTTCTTCTTTTTCTCCCAAGCAAGGAACAAAAAGCAATTGCCTGAAGCATAATCTGTAAACAGTGAATATTGGCCCAGTAACTATGAATACAAGGTTGCTGATACTCTCAGTAATTTCCCAGTTATTTCCCCAAGGGTCTCAGAAAACAGTTGATACAGCAACAATATCAGTGAAACACTTATTTCAGGATTCTTTGATGAATATAAAGTTCAAAAGAACAGCATTTATTTGAAATAGAAATCTTCTGTAATATTATAAATGTCTTTACTGTCATTACTATCACTTTAATGCATCTTTGCTGAATGAAATTATTCATTTCTTTCTAAGAAAAAACATCTTTGAACAGTAATGTAGTTATGAGAAAAAATAATAGTTAAGCTTTTCTTAGCAAACACTGCTAATTACCCTGTTAACACAATTGTTTGTAAGTAATATTGTAAATGAGTATAATGTAAATGATGCAAGGCTGAACAAATGTAAACGAGCCTAGAGGACTGTAGGCGTCTTATAAAAATCACAGAACAATGCCATATACACTGCAGTTGGCAATCGCATCTTTAGTGCCTCTCACTTATGCTCCATAAGAGCTGATTTCAATAACAGTGTTAATCTGAGGTGTAAAATGAGGAGAGAAAAACAGTGAGGTTTCTGTTTCTCCAGAGGATATCTGCTCGCCAGAAATGACTGCTGCCCTTTTTATTTACCTTTATGAAGGGCTTCGTCACTGACACAAAGAACAGATCCCACAGGCGACAAAACAGTCTTCTGATTACCCTTTCTTTTTAAGAGGGTTGGGAATTTGACCATTCTGACTCCAATTTCACTTAATGATTGTGGTTCCGTAATGATTCTTTTAGCACTTTTGAGGAATCATATATATAAAGACCTTATTAAATGTAACTCATTTTTGTAAGGTCTTAATATCTTATGCAATTTTGCCTCAAGTAAATGTATTTTATATATTTTTTTACTGTTAAACAAGACAAATTACTGGTCTAAAAATACATATTTTTTGCACTGTATGAAAGAATGTATAAATGATGTTTTGTAATTAAGTCAAGAACTGACAATTTAGTGAAAGAGGAAGTGGCTAGGCCAAGTTCAGGACTGATTTGTGAGTCTTTTTAAGCGATTAATTAAAAACCATCAGCTCATAATAGTTCATTTCTTTTTGAAGTATGACAATATAGAAAAGCTGTTAATTGCCTATGTTTTACTTCATGGCACCCAGGTTTTCCACATTAAAATTCAGACTGGAAGCTCACAAATCACCTAAAACATTATTTTTGTTTAGGGCTCTAGATGCAGTAGCTGAATAGTAGTGCAGGAGTATTTTAGTGCTGCATTCCTTCATTCAAGGACCATTAATGGAACAGACTGAAACTGGGCGATATGACAGAATATATTGTGACGATGATATAAAGTGTATTGTTAACGATTTTGTTATATTGTTTATATTGAGATTTGTAAATATATCTGTGCAGAAATGCTTTAAGTTATTGACACGTTGGAACGATGAAAAAAAATAAACAATGAGTTCGACGTTAAATAGAGTTAAGCGCAATAAGATGGAAATTATTAAATGTATGTATTATTTCTTACTTGAATGCTAGTTTCAAATAGATCTGTTTTACTTGAAGCTTAAAGGGACAGTTCACACAAAAGATGATATTTTGAGGAATGGTAACCAAACAGTTGATGATAATCATTGAATTCCATTGAATGGGGAAGAAGAAGAAGAAGAAGAAGAAGAAAAAAACACTATGCAAGTCAGTGGCTACCTTCAACTGTTTGCTGACCCACATTCTTTAAAACATCTTCTTTTGTGTTCGACAGAAGAAAGCAGTTCATAGAGGTTTGGAATCTGAGGTTAAGTAAATGATGACAGAATTTTCCTTTTTGGGTGAACTATCCCTCCAAAGCACTGTTTATGTAATTTGTATCTTTGATTTATTGTATTTGTCCTACTGTTTGTAATTTGCATCAAAGATAAAAAAATAAATAACTGTATTGTAATTTATATCCACTCATACACACACACAGGTTTGTTTTTATGGTTTATGGGGACATCCCATAGGCGTAATAGTTTTATACTGTACAAACTGTATATTCTATCGCCCTACACCAACCCTACACCTAAACCTACCCCTCACAGGAAACTTTCTGCATTTTTAGATTTTCAAAAAAACTCATTCTGAATTATTTATAAGCCTTTTGAATTATGGGGACACTGAAAATGTCCTCATAAATCACCTTCTCGTTGTAATACCTGTCATACCCATGTTATTATACAAATTTGTGTCCTCATAAACCACATAAACATGCGCGCACACACACACACACACACACACACACACTCTGTTAAATGAGCTTGGCTGTACAAAATAGCCTTAAATAAAATAATCAGATATTTTGCCATATTACCCAACCCTAGAACACACAGTCATGAAAATCATCCAAAATTCCTGTATTTTTAAATGGAACCATTTATGAACCACAATTCCCAGCCCCAATTTACTATGAACTCTTCCTCAACTGTCCACTTGAGTATGGTTCAATTATTTGTGAATCAATAACTGCACTGGTTTCACAATAATTTGTGAATAAATCTCCATTGTGTCTTTCAGGATTCATCAAAACGATTTTCAAACCAAGCCCTAGCTAGGTTGATTGTCTGAGCATTATGTCATAATTGAAAGTGTAATGAAGTAGTAGAACAGGAAAAAATTGGATGTGCAGGCAGGTGTTTGTTTTACAGAGTGATTAGATGTCATCAAGGGTGACATTTGAGTGCTTAGTGTAAAACAGAATGAGAGACAACAAAACAGAGAGAGACCCAGATACCCAAATCAGTGGCTCTCGTCCCACAGGCATCAGCACACCTCTGAGAGACAGAGCCCTCCACTACAAAGAGCTGTACAGCTGCTCATGCAGTGCATTTGGTAACTGAATAGACATTTAGGTTGAAATTTCTCTCTTGCATTGCTGTTAGCGATTACACTGACCAATGAGAGCAATTATAGTACAATTTGTTTTCTCGCTGTGAGAAATGCTTTTTCTTAGAAATAACATGCACTGAAGAATCGACTTTAGAGAACCTCTGTATCATTAGGTTGGTTTTGTCACGCTTCACACAATGAGGACTGGAACGAAGGAGAGAGGAGACGAGGGATAACGCAGGGAAACAAACACAGGAACTCAGGAGTGACATCCAGGAA
>NW_015505274.1:2496671-2496915 GCF_001515645.1 Sinocyclocheilus grahami
AAGATTTTATTTTCCTGGTTTGTGAAAAGTCGCTGCTTATGCTCACAAAGGCTGCATTCATTTAATCATACATACAGTAAAACAGTATTGTGAAGCACTATTGTGAAGTATTTCAACAAGTAAAAAAATAAAATCGCTATTTTAATTTTTTTTTTTATGTAATTCATTCATGTAATGGGAAAGGTGAATCTGAGCATCATTTCAGTGTCACATGATCCTTCAGAAATCTTTCTAATATGCTGAT
>NW_015505274.1:2499213-2504443 GCF_001515645.1 Sinocyclocheilus grahami
AAAAAAAAAGAGCAAGAGAGAGATTTAGGTAATATGCATAATAATGAGAATTTCTTATAGCCTCAGATTTGAAGTCTGACAAACCTTAAAAGCACTACACTAAAAAAATACATATCTAATAAATGATACTACTTTACCTCACTAATCAACTAGTTCATCCTTCAGCAGATCACCCATCATTATTTCAAACCAGGGTTATTAACATTAGCTGAAACTAAAATTTTTAAAAACAATTTTGTTCATTGAAAAATATGATGTGATAAACTTTAAATGAAAATAGTATATAAATAATACTAAATAACACCATTTCAAACCCACACTGCATCACCTTGTCATCTCATCACCTGTGACAGTGAAACAAGCAAAATGATGAAAATACAAGCAATTATATTAGCTATATATAAGATATCATATTACAATATTACAATAATATACTGTGGTAAATAATGTACTATTACAATGAATGGGGACTGCATCTTTAAAGTATGCAGAAACACCACTGAAGTGGCATAGAAGTATCCAAAAAATAGTCCACATGGTTTATGTCTTATGAATAAAAACAACACAAAATCTGAAGTCATGTGAAACATCTTGATTTCTAAACTTGTAATTTTAAGGTTGCCCTCACACAAAGTTATTAAATGGCTTCTGAAATTTTAATCTTGGACAACTATCCCTTTAAATGTAAATACCAGCTATAGTTGCCTTGCTGTCGATCAATAAACCACAGAGTGCACCAATATTAAAATATTAATTAAAAAACCCATCCACTTGAAACGGAAACATCGGAGAATATACAGCAAATAAATAAAAGAAAATTTAACTACTGAAGTGATGCACTTTCATTGCAGTGTTTTGTACTCGAGGCAACAAAGGTACAGAGGTAGAGTGTGAGAAACAGCATAAGAAACAGGAAGAAAAGATGAGAGAAAGTGAGAGAGTGATTGCTTGTAGCATACTGCCGGAAGGACAAAGCCAGCCTAGACTGAATACTAAGCAAAACAGATAGCAGCAGATGCTAGCAGCAGTCTGTTGTCAGGGGAAATGCCTCCCACACGACAACAGAGAAAAGAGCACACCGGCAAACGCAGGCCAAAGGGATCCCCCTGGAGCACAACATCCCAAAGAGGACTGGGCAAAACTGCTCACTTTATAGGCCCTATACAAGACAGACTAGCAGGAGGAAGGAGTTTTATGAAGTAAACCACTGGCTTCAAAATACTAGAGGTGCTGCCAAAATGAGCATTTGGATTTGTTTATTTGAATCTGTCACACACTCAAATGCTAACCATCCGTTTCTGAGGACGGTTCTTACCTTGGCTTTGTTGATAGTGCAGTGCAGGGCATTGTTCTCCTGATCGTACAGAAGGCTGAAGTCCAGAGTGCCGAGCGTAGCTGCAAGGAAACAGACATAAAAAACATCAACAAAACAGTTCATCTCCAGGGCAGACCACAGCACATATGCAACAACAATTAGCAAACTGTTTAAGCCATATTTCGCTCCTCCAGAGACCATCTGATGTCAATTTCACACAATAAAGGCAAAGAGCTTTCTCAATCTGGCAAGCTCTAATTTGAATTTGATTGGCTGGCTGCTATCAGGGTTGCAAACGTTTCTACAAGGTACCGGGCTGCTATGAGCACTTCTGATATGTTGCATCGAAATTTTATATTGTTTAATGTACTTAGTAGCAACTTGATATCAACGAGCAGAACTGTATAAGGGAGAGCAGGGTGATTTGAGTCTGCGGAGAAGTTGAGCCACCCCTTGTTTCTAGACAACCTTAAACAAAATTGGTGATGTGAACACAAATATGTGACGTTTTAAGCATTTTACTCACCCTGTGATGGAGAGAGGCTCATGGAATACTTGGTAATTACATTTTTTTTTTTGCTGTTCAATAATAATAATAATAATAATTAAAATAAATATATAAACAAATAATAAATAAATATTTAAAAAAAATTGTACCAACCAACAAGTTAACAATGATAAGATATGAGACTAATAATACACTATAACTAAGGGAAATATAATCCATTGTAACTTAAGTGGATGCATTGTGTGTTATAAATCATCATACTCTAAAACGCTATAACCACAAATAAGTAAATATTATAATGCATTAAAACTGTTGTTGTGATCATTCATGAGATGATACAACAAACATTTTTTTTTAAATAATACATTATGCATTCATTATAATGATTTAAATTATTTATTATTATTACTATAATGCTCTTATAATGTATTATAAATACGGACTTCATAGAAAGTGTTACCATTATTTCTGCTTGAAAGTACGTCTGTGAAATTGGTTTGGTTGAACAGAAATTCTGATCAGAAAACATTTTCCACTAATTTCAGTGTCAGAACAACTGTTCACACACACACACACACCATTATTTTAATGAACTTCCTCTGTTAGGTTCACCAGTCTATGGTGATACTAAGCATTTCAAATGTACCCCAACCTTTTAAAAAAACAACAACAAAAAAACAACAACAACAGCTGTATTCACCAATTTTAAATCATTTTGATCCAATTTTCCTATTTAAATGGAGCCATTTTCACCAGAATAAGCTGCAAAGTAGATTTGATAGTGAGAGTAAAATGTCCTGTTATGTGAAACAACAAAGGCTGTGACTTGCTGAAATTGTGCGAGATAGAAAAAAAAAAAAGGAGGAGAGAAACTGTGCTTTTCTCCACTATTCTTTGAATATTTGGTCCTTCCCCACTGATGAGTGTCAAGTCAATAGTCCTGTAGAGTGTCACGCCTTTGAAAGTGAACCTCCCTGCTGATTCTGCCACGTATGAATGTGGCCATGAGAAACAGAGTCAAATCTCATATGGACTCCTAGCAGGTGGCCTTCAGCTCCACTCTGCAGAGAGCATCTTGAGTTCAAGGGCATCCATCATTAAACATACTAGAGTAATCAAACAACCTTACCCTTAAACCAATTACCCTCAGCAAGATGACTGAGGAAAAACTCCTCTGGCTTGAATTTTGATCTAATTTGTATAAAATAACATTGACTGAGATTGAGGGATTGAGATTGAGGGTACCATATCACTTTAAGTCACAACGCCCCGTAAAAGTTCTTGCTGTATGAGTTTCAACAGAAAATCATCATACAGGTTTGGAATAACCTGAGGCTGAGTAAATGACGACAGAATTTTCATTTTTAGGTGAAGATGCCTTATGTCCTCCTCCCGTTTGTGTGCGTGTATTCTTATATGACGAGAGGAATCAGCGGGATTAAACCAGGCCTGTGTTTAATTACCTAAACTGGTACCAGCAATGCATGATTTCAATCTCTAATGCAGACAGCATTGCCATCAGTGATGGACTTTTCCCTTCTGCAATTATGATAAATTGTATTATCTTATGCTATTTCACCCATAAAGGCTATGAATAGAGGATGGAGAAAATGATGGACAGAGCAAACACACATGGTGTTGTTCAGTTCACAACACAGCAAAAAAAAAAGAAAGAAAAAGGTTTCGGTTGTGTTCGAAATGCTAAATATGGATTTTGTTCATAGATAGTGTGATAATGAGAGTGACAAATGCATTCGACAGCTTAAGTGACTCTCCTAAATTTTGTCGAGTATATGTAGGAAAACTTGCTCATATGCTTGTGTGATAACATCTCATAAGATTTTCCCAAATTCTGTTATATTTTTTCTAAGATTCTCACGGTAACACTTTAGTATAGGGACCAATTCTCACTATTAACTAGTTGCTTATTAGCATGCCTATTATTAACATATTGGCTGTTTATTAGTACTTATAAAGCACATATTCTACATGACCATATTCTACATCCCTAATACTACCCAATACCTGAACTTAACAACTACTTTACTAACTATTAATAAACAGCAAATTAGGAATTTATTGAGGAAAAAGTAGTAGTTAATGTTTTGTTAATGGCAAGAATTGGACCTTAAAATAAAGTGTGACCATTCTCACAAATTGTTTTGTTAAATTTTTTTAAATTCAGTTTGAATGGTTTAATTAAATTATAATAATCAAAAATGACATAATAAACAGAATAATTTAATAACTTATTAAACTTTAATAATAATAGTTCCTTATGAAAGTAATTTTTCTCGATTCTGTTTTTCATTATTTATTACAAATGTATTATCAAAATCGTAGTAATTAAATGAATTCAAAAAAATTCTAAATTTGATTAAAAAAAATGTAATCAAATGAAATTTGAAACAAAGTGCTGCACAACAAAGGTTTACGGTTTAAATTAAAACATGCATATACTGTTTAAAATAAATGGTGTGATATTCCTTAAAAATTTCTTTAATAAACTGTATTATTATTGTTATTATTACTTTGATAAGGATATTCTACTGTATAACAGCAATATATTTAGCAATATATTTTTGATCAGATATGCAATGAACATCACACATAACTTAAAGGCCAAAACCATCAATGTAAATAGCGCAGTAATCAGTAAATCAATGAACAGTAAAGCAGTAGTTTGCATGATTCCATAAAGGGTTAGTTCACCCAAAAATGAGCCAATCAGATTCAATCCTGTTGTCACGAGCTCGAGAATTTAAAGCGTAAGACGAGCGTGCGCTTAGAATAAACAGACGATATCGTTCGGTGGTGTGGACGCTAATATCGTTATCTTTATAGTTATCGTTCTTGGTGTGAACGGGCCTTTAGCAAGTTTGACCATTTCAGTGGAAACATTATTAGATTATTTGAAATGTTAACTGTTCAAACATTCAATTTAAAAATGCGGACTGAACAAAAGTTGTTTTTAAAGAAACAAACAAAAAACTAAATGAAACAAAACAATGAAATGCAAAAACAAAGGTTTAACAAAACACAAAACAAAACAAAACAGAACAGAACAAAACAAAAAGCTTTAAATAACTATTTGGTCACTTCAATAGAAACATCATTAAATGTTCAAACATTCAATCTAGGAATGGAGATTGAACAGAAAAAGTAATTTTATATATATATATATATATATATATATACAGTGGGTACGGAAAGTATTCAGACCCCCTTAAATTTTTCCCTCTTTGTTATATTGCAGCCATTTGCTAAAATCATTTAAGTTAATTTTTTTACCTCATTAATGTACACACAGCACCCCATATTGACAGAAAAACACAGAATTGTTGACATTTTTGCAGATTTATTAAAAAAGAAAAACTGAAATATCACATGGTCCTAAGTATTCAGAC
>NW_015505274.1:2508691-2554241 GCF_001515645.1 Sinocyclocheilus grahami
TGTTATATTGCAGCCGTTTGCTAAAATCATTTAAGTTAATTTTTTTCCTCATTAATGTGCGCACAGCACCCCATATTGACAGAAAAACACAGCATTGTTGACATTTTTGCAGATTTATTAAAAAAGAAAAACTGAAATATCAGATGGTCCTAAGTATTCAGACCCTTTGCTCAGTATTTAGTAGAAGCACCCTTTTGATCTAATATAGCCATGAGTCTTTTTGGGAAAGATGCAACACGTTTTTCACACCTGGATTTGGGGATCCTCTGCCATTTCTCCTTGCAGATCCTCTCCAGTTCTGTCAGGTTGGATGTAAACGTTGGTGGACAGCCATTTTTAGGTTTCTCCAGAGATGCTCAATTGGGTTTAAGTCAGGGCTCTGGCTGGGCCATTCAAGAACAGTCACAGAGTTGTTGTGAAGCCACTCCTTCGTTATTTTAGCTGTGTGCTTAGGGTCATTGTCTTGTTGGAAGGTAAACCTTCGGCCCAGTCTGAGGTCCTGAGCACTCTGGAGAAGGTTTTCGTCCAGGATATCCCTGTACTTGGCTGCATTCATCTTTCCCTCGATTGCAACCAGTTGTCCTGTCCCTGCAGCTGAAAAACACCTCCACAGCATGATGCTGCCACCACCATGCTTCACTGTTGGGACTGTATTGGACAGGTGATGAGCAGTGCCTGGTTTTCTCCACACATACCGCTTAGAATTTAGGCCAAAAAGTTCTCATCAGACCAGAGAATCTTATTTCTCACCATCTTGGAGTCCTTCAGGTGTTTTTTCATGTGTCTTGCACTGAGGAGAGGCTTCCGTCGGTCCACTCTGCCATAAATCCCCGACTGGTGGAGGGCTGCAGTGATGGTTGACTTTCTACAACTTTCTCCCATCTCCCGACTGCATCTCTGGCGCTCAGCCACAGTGATCTTTGGGTTCTTCTTTACCTCTCTCACCAAGGCTCTTCTCCCCCGATAGCTCAGTTTGGCTGGACGGCCAGCTCTAGGAAGGGTTCTGGTCGTCCCAAACGTCTTCCATTTAAGGATTATGGAGGCCACTGTTCTCTTAGGAACCTTAAGTGCAGCAGAATTTTTTTTGTAACCTTGGCCAGATCTGTGCTTTGCCACAATTCTGTCTCTGAGCTCTTCAGGCAGTTCCTTTTGACCTCATGATTCTCATTTGCTCTGACATGCACTGTGAGCTGTAAGGTCTTATATAGACAGGTGTGTGGCTTTCCTAATCAAGTCCAATCAGTATAATCACACACAGCTGGACTCAAATGAAGGTGTAGAACCATCTCAAGGATGATCAGAAGAAATGGACAGCACCTGAGTTAAATATATGAGTGTCACAGCAAAGGGTCTGAATACTTAGGACCATGTGATATTTCAGTTTTTCTTTTTTAATAAATCTGCAAAAATGTCAACAATTCTGTGTTTTTCTGTCAATATGGGGTGCTGTGTGTACATTAATGAGGAAAAAAAATTAACTTAAATGATTTTAGCAAATGGCTGCAATATAACAAAGAGTGAAAAATTTAAGGGGGTCTGAATACTTTCCGTACCCACTGTATATATATATATACATACACACACACAAAAAAACCAAAAATGAATAAAACAATGAATCTTACATTTTTTTTTTTTATATGATGCAGATATGAAGAGCAGATAAATGATGGTCTATATATTAGAGAGAGAGAGAGAGAGAGAGAGAGAGAGAGAGAGAGAGATTGATTCATTTGTGGCAGGGCCCCAGTGTGATTGCTGTTAAGCCTGGCATCCATTAGTCTTGCTCTCTATCAACACCCTGAGAGACATAGGTCTGCTCAAAGACTCTAATGATTTTCTTATTGATGGCGAGGGCGGCACAGGAGATGAACAGCAAATAACTGAATTAAACAGCATGGCTGAGGCACTGCAGAGAGACCGCATTTCTATGATACATGTTCCCACATATTGGTATTCATGAATCTGTGAAGAAAAAACGACTACTGTACAGGACAGAAGCTAGCCATATGGACACAGAAGGGAAGCGCTCAATCCTTGCCATAATACCATCTCTTATCTCTGTCACGACAGATAGACGTGCTTGCGATCGGTGTCCTTGTCATGTAATTGCCCTACCAGAATGGATGGCCTGACAGACACTTTGATGAAAGGTTAGATATGTGCTCTGTAAGAGAGGCCGGACACTACTATGGTATGACTGATCAGAGCAGGACCAAAGGTAGATTCAGCCTCAGACAGCACCGCCTACGGACCACCCACTGACCATCTGATGCAGACGGCACACAAAACTTCCCGAGCTACAGGAAAACAAGGCTGTTTCAGTCTGGTTGGCTGGCTTTCTAGGAATCTGGGTGGACAGGGTTTTATATCACTTCACCTGGATATGAAGTTGTTTACAAAGTAGCGGGTTGATATAACGTGTGCTTTTGAGGAAGAGCATTTCCACCAATTTTGACACTCTGCTGAAGAAGTTTAAAAAAAATCCTCCTCCCGTATATAGTTTATGTTTTAGATATAAACTATATAAATTATCTCTGCCCTTAAACAGCATGTAAAAACAAAGAAACTGAAGTTGGTTGCGTTAAATATGGGAGAGACAGTTAATAGACTTTTTGTGTAATAGGTGGTTCTCTGCCAGGAAAAGCCGATCTGTCCGCATAAATGTAGACTAAAGCTGTGGCTTAGCAGATGTGTTCAAGAGAATTTGGAGTGCATAAGTTTCAGGTTAATAAGTTTTATAAATTTTTAATGGTTTTATGCTCACCAAGGCTGCATTTTTATTCATTCATTCATTATTCATGCATAATTCATTACAAAAACACTCACTCGACCAAAAAAAATCTTTTAGATACAGTAAATACAGTACAAACAGAAATGTTATGAAATATTATTACAATTTATTCATTCATTCATTATTCATGCATAATTCATTACAAAAACACTCACTTGACCAAAAAAAATCTTTTAGATACAGTAAATACAGTACAAACAGAAATGTTATGAAATATTATTACAATTTAAAATACCTGTTTTCTACTTGAATATATTATAATTTATTACGGTGATAGCTAAGCTGAATTTTCATTGTCATTTCTTCAGTCTTCATTGTCACATGATCTCTCAGAAATCAATCTAATGTGCTGATTTGGTGCTCAAGAATCATTTCTTATTATTATCAATGCTGAAAACAGTTGTGCTGAGTAATATTTTTGTGGAAACAGTTCAAAAGAACAGCATTTATTTGAAATGGAAATATTTTGTAAAGTTATAAATGTTTTATGGTGAATTTTTGATCAAATTAAAGCATACTTGCTGAATAAAAGTGAAACAAAAAATGTGTGGAGAGGGTATTTATTAGAATGGGATGTCACCTGTCAATATGTGTCTGTATGATGTAACTCAGGCAATGACAGAGGGCATGACAAATTAGACTACACTCTTAAAAATAAAGGTGCTTCACGATGCCATAGAAGAACCTTTTTGTCTATATGGTTCCATAAAGAACCTTTAACATCTGAAGAACCTTTCTGTTTCACAAAAGGTTATTTGTGGCGAAAGAAGGTTCTTCAGATTATAAAAAGGTAAGAAAGAGATGGTTCTTTAAAGAACCTTTGACTGAATGGTTCTTCATGGAACCAAAAATGGCTCTTCTATGGCATCGCTTGAAGAACCTTTTGAAGCACCTTTATTTTTAAGAGTGTAGACATACAGAACAAAACAGTGCCAAATAGCAGCACTGTTAAAGGTTCAAGTCAATTTTCTTTATGCTGTGCTGGTTGTTATGACAGCTGCCTTGGACATGGGAGTGTACATAACATTAAAACATTAATGTACTATAATTTCTCTCAAAGCACTAAGTTCTTTGTAAATGTGTTAAACCTTTATTACAGATGCACCTTTAAACAAAGGAATGAATTGGAATAGATGGGAGGCAGAATACGCAATATCTAAAAATGAAAGAAAGAAAGAAAGAAAGAGAATGAAAGAGCAAAAGAAGGAAGGAATATATGGACCTTCTGTTATCCTTGGAAAAACTTGAAATTGAAAATGCCTGTGGCAACTGCGGTGCTCTAAAACATATAGAGGAATCATTTATAATGGCCTCTGTGTGGCATCTTGTTTATTGTATTGTTTTGTTGATGGGCTACATATGAAGGGCTCTAAGAAATGTCCAGGATCCTCATTTTAGAGAAACTGTGAGAGTCTCGACTGCTCGTACAGAGGAAATGACGCCGTTTCTATTAGTTGCTGCTAAAACGTTAATGAATATTTGTATTGCTGTATGTATGTGAATTACTGAGACATCCTCCTTAAATGAAAAGTAATTCATACTCGATGTGTTTTCTGTTTAGTTATTTCTGTTGTATATCATGTATGTCTCTTAAAATGTAAGTTGAATGTAATTTGTTTGCAATTGTTTTATTTGTCTGCATTAAAAAAAAAGTAGTTGCAAGTGATTTCCTGCTGAATTCCTAATAAAAATATTTCAACACAGAAAAATAATTCATGCTCTGACATAATGGGACACAAAAAAATCTAGACATCCATCTGCCTTTGTTTAGAGATTAAAATATTCCTCATCCTCTACTGCAAGGTTTATTTTTGTGTAAATGAGAGATGGCCTGGAAGAGCAGACACAACCCAGCCCTTCTTCTGTTGTCTGGAGCATGTCTGCGACGCTCCGTCCTCTATCGAGGGATTGATGCGTCCCCACGGCCTGCATTGCTGATAGAGGTCTAATAATCAATGTGTGTCTTGGGAAGGGCAGACCAATGAATCAAAGAATGACACAAGACTGACTGCCAAGAATAAAGAGAATGTGAGAACCCATAGGAAAGAAAAATGACTTTATATCTCAATTGTTTTCCTAGATAGCAATGAGATGAAAGAGCAAATGAGATGTTTGGCTTAAGCCCTAGAAAGTCTCCTCTAGAGATCTAAAAGAGATCTCAACAATGACTTAAACTGTACTCAAGACTGGCAAAAATACCAATGTCTGCATTTCAATATGAATTAGAACATTTCATGCCATCCTTTCCCAAGATCAAATGATCTGGACTATAAAATAAGTTTGAAAGCTACTTAGGAGTTTTTTGTTTGAGGCACTTTGCAAACACCATGTCCACAAACGATATATTTTAAGTTATAGTGGTAATGTATTAATTAATTATTAATATTAGATGTACATAAATTAGAACGCACACATCTTCCACTAATTTCTTTTATGGTTTCGGCTCAACTTCACAATTGTACAGTTTATTTCACATTAGTTGATTATTGTGGTGTCATTCATTTCCAACATAGGCTCATTCAAAAACCTACATATTAGAAGAAAAAAAACAACAACTTGCCTATAAATACAATTCACTGCAGTTTCCACCTGATATGAACACTAGTAGCAGTAAAACAACTTATATTCCTTTTTTCCACAAATTGTGATTACAAGGACAGATTATTGATTAATAAAAACTAATTTTCATGTGGTTCCTTGCACAATACTGTGTTATGACCTCAAAAAAACTTTAATCATAGCCCATGATTTGTAAACTAATACATTTTGATGTTCACATCGCATAACCAGTTCCGCATATGGCTTTTCTGACGCAGTAAACTTGCTTGGTAGTTTAGGATTAGGGTCGTTTTTTTTTATTTTGAATGACGACAGAACATTAACCTTTTACCGCCACTCACTGGACACTTCATTTCTGAATTACTGCGATACATACAACAACCAGTGTGAAAAACGCTGCCAGATTAGTGTTCATTCATTTTTTTTGTATAAAACTGAATGCACCTTCAGCGCCACTCACTGAACAGTTCACTTTCTTTGAAAGCGTCGTGCCAATTGTATCAAAATGTTGCACATTTTTCCAATTAGTTCGAGTTGTTCATTTTAAGTAAGTCTGAATGGTATGTAAAAACAAGCAGACTAAAGCTGTGAAGTGGACAAGACCTTGTCAAAAGTCTAGCTGCAGTATATGAGAGCTTGAAAGAGCCACATCTGAGCAATAACATGCTCATCTGGGATATTATGGATGTAAAAGGAAGGAGTTGAATGTATTGACATAGATGCTACACACTACAACATTACAGCATCTGTGTATTTTCTCTTCACTAAGCCTGGCAATTTAGATAAGTCTCCATTATCAACCATGACATCTGTCTTGCCATCAATCTCTTCTATAGCTCTCCAGAAATGTAGCTTAGCAACATCTTGTCAAATAAGCTGCATCAGTTTCATAATCCCCAAATATATATTAGAAAATTCATCAAACTGAAAAACAAACCAATCATTTTAATGATTCACAGGAAAATAAAATGACACATCAGAAACAGTTAGTAACATTTTGTGTTTAAAAGTGTGTGTGAAATAACAGCGTCCCCTCCACCTACTCAGCAAACATCTTCTATCAGTAGAGTGCTTGTCAAAATAACCTTGAATCGTAAAAGGTGGCCAATCTGTCAAATTACAGCAGAAATAAAGAGGCCATTTCCAGAGCTTTGGCTCTGAGTTTTAGGCATGAGCAGGAATTTTCTGCTGTGTTTGTGTGTCTCTGTCAGAGACCAAACCAAGGAGAACAGAGAAAGTGTGTGTGTGAGAGAGATGATTAAAGAGGGGGAGGACTCCTGACAAGCCTGCAATGGAGGATGGAACCAGATGACTCTTCCCCCTCCTTTAGTAAACATTTCTGGAAAAAGACAATTAGCACTGGAATCTTTTATCACCCAGCCCAGCCGCAGTGGTCGATACAGATTATATATATAGTTTTATATATAGATTTCCAGGCTTTTTCAGAAGAAATGTGGCTGATGTCTTATTCGCCACTACTGGGAAAATGTGATTATACCGATACTGAGTTGAATTAAATCCACTAATTTCAGCTTGTCATTTATAGTAAATTTGTTTACTATTATTTGTATTTTTTCTTCAACGCAAAGACCCTTTTTTCCATGTATAAAGAAAGCTTTATTATTTAGGGGCCATTCAGTCTGCCTTACACTCACACTTTTGTAATTGTTAGTCTATGTGTTTATTATGCATCAAACAAATGCCCATAGTGCCAAAAATACATCAAAAACAAAGTGTCCACTTAAATGTAGCTCAACTCAGAAATTAGGGGTCTCAAGGCCCTAAGTTTCATTCCTTTACTTTCCATTTATCTTTTTTACTTTATGTGAATTTAATATATTTATTGTCTTAATAACTATCATTATTTCAACCACCATTCAAAAGTTTGGGGTCAGTAACATTGATATTTTATGACATGTATAAAACATTTTATGACCCTAAAATAATCTATCACTGTTCTCACAAAAATATTAAGCAGCACAATGTTGTTTCGTGAGCACCAAATCAGTATATTACAATGATTTTTGAAGGACTGTGTGACTCTGAAGACTGGAGTAAAAAAAACATTTTTATTTGTTTTATATTTTTGATCAAATAAATAAAGACAATTATTTCAAAAATATTATAAACAAACTTACAGACCCCAAACTTGTAAATGGTATACAATAAGATATGATAAAGAGAAAAATATACAATATTTTACTGGTTTCCTGTAATTCTTATATGATCATATTTCACAAATATGAAATTGTAAGCAAATTAAACAGTAGTACTTATGAGGTGATCAGATGGCCTATATGCATTGCAAAGAACAGATTCAACACACAGATGCCTATTTTTCATTCATTTTTATACTGTTAAATTAAGTATGTGGTAAAGAGGACCTGCTTTCTGATTAGCATGAGAAAGAAACATTTATGCTGAGACAGACTGGTATCTGTATTGCTCCTCTGCAGGGAGAAGAGGAGCCACACATGCTGTCACACACGGCAATCAATAGAGGAGCTCCCGCTCACTCTCAAACACACACACACACACACACACACACACACACACACTCTTATCATTAGGACTAATTAGAGTTCAGATGTGATTATACATTAATGAACTAGAGAGCTAATGAGCCTTAATAGTGAGGTTTCTAAAGGCACTATACCAACAAACCATGCAGAAAAATCTTTCCATATCAGTTTTCACTATTTCTTTGTTTGGATCAAATTTAAATTGTTCCTCTTAACAGTGACTTTTCTGATACAGTTCTTTTTACAACATTTTGAAGAGCATCTGTAAATTATAGCAAAGCAGCTTAATTTCACCAGATTTAAGTTTTTAAGACAGCATTCAGATATCTCATTTTTTATACATTTATGGTATAATAAATATTAAAAGCTCTCAAATATATACTACCACTCAAAAAGATTGCTCACCAGGGTCATCACTAGATCCTTCATATAGTTAAGTATCGCTGTGCTACAGTAAAATATAATGGATAAATCAGTCTCTGATGGTGGATAATACTGCATGTTGACCTGAAAAGGATTTTTCCTGACAATATTTCAATATATTGTTATATGGGGAAATATCAAAATATGGGGAAACTTATTGTGCCAGGCTATAAATGCTCCTGATGCTCACCATGGCTACATTTATTTGATCAAAAATACAGTAAAAACAGTAATAGTATTACAATTTAATGCAATTTATTCATCTGATGGCAAACCTGAATTTTAGCGGCCATTACTCTAGTCTTCAGTGGCACATGGTCCTTCAAAAATCATTGTTATATCAATGTTGAAAATGGCTGCGCTGCTTAATATTTTTGTAGAAACAAAAATATTTTTTTCCCCAGAATTCTCTGATCAATAGAAAGGTCAAAAGAACAGCATTTATTTGAAATTAAAGTATTTTGTAACATTTTAAATGTCTTTACTGTTTTTCTACTATATTTAACACATCCTTGCTGAGTAAAAATGTATTAATTTATTTAAAATAAATTACTGACCCTGAACTTTTGAATGATAGTAGGCTACATTTAAATCTTAAATATGCACCTAAATGATATGCAAATTAAAATTGACGTTTATTTAAAAAAAATTTTGTTTTTTTTTATATTCATCACACTGTAAATGTAACATGCTTTATTTTACAAGTGGGACCCCATAGTGTATTTGGGCACATTTTAAGCCAGGGCAAGAAAGACCCTTTTGAGCATTAACATTGCACATAGTAGTGATAGATTCACTTCTCACATACAACGTTCTCGTCAGGTTGCATTGTGCTTTCTCCATTTGAGGCAACAGAAACGAGGATAAGTGGAGGGTCAAAATGCTCTGGTGCATGATGACACTCACCTCATTCAAAAACCTGCTTCTCCTTGTACATGTTATATAAGGTCAAATCGAGTAGTATCAGGATCACATTACACTTCTAAAATAAGACAAACTAGTTTTCACTTACATTTAGTAGCTACATAAGCATATAGCACAGAATCCAGACAGAATCAACAAGGTGCATGAATAATGTACGACAATTTTTAGCTATTGAATGAATATTCACAGGCATGTCACGTCTCGATGTAGAATGATACCATGTTACAGCATGGTATGCAGATGTCTCGACTTTCCAATAAAAAAAGCCCACAGGTGGCCATACGTCTCGTCAGAACAGACCGCAGACTCCGATTAGATACTATAAATGAATCTTGATTGAGTTTCACATTATGTCCATATAAGAATCCCGTCTGTTACTCTGGTTATTGGCTCCCTCTGCCTATCAACGATAAAGAGAGATCCACTCATCTACTTCAATATGCCAGAAATAGAATAATGCCTGCAGTAAATACTGAACTACATTATATCTTTAACAGTTATTTGTCATGACTTGGCACAAAGCTCAAATGTATCTCTCAAAGAAGCAGCTATACGTATGGATAAAATCAAGCATCAGATCTAATGTGTAGTATAAACAAACACCTGGCAGGACTACTTGGCTCAGGACTGTGTTACCTCATTGATAAGCATCTCTAAAGATCTGGCTCAGAGATTTTACAGCTTCAGCCAACTATGGACAAAAGTATTGGGACACCTGATAATTAAAACAGGGACTTTAATGATATCATATTCTAAATACATAGACATTAATATGGAGCTTGTCCCTCCTTTGCAGCTATAACAGTCTCTACTCTTCTGGAAAGGATTTGCACAAGATTTTGGAGTGTTTCTGTGGGAATTTCTGTGTCTATTCATCAAGTAGAGCATTTGTGAAGTCAGGCACTGATGTTGGATAAGAAGGTCTGGCTTGCAATCCACTTCATCCGTTCCAGTTGGCAAAGGTGTTTGACGGCTTTGACTTGGTGCTTGATGTTACACCTGTGGCAATGGATCTGTCTGAAACACCTGAATTCAGGTGTGTCCCAATACTTTTGTCCATACACTATATTTCATTAAACAGTATTATAAGAGCATAAACACACTGATTTATCACAAATCCCTAAAATAAGGTCAAATTGGACTTTTCATGTGGGAAATTCTTAATGCTGATCTGTTCTTTACAGCCAAAGGCTTCTTTCATCACATATTTAAGGCATGACAGAAGTGACATACAGAGCACTTCACTGGATGCCCCAGTAAGAGTATAACATTTAAAGAGCTGTGCATTATGGGAGATTGAAAGAAAAAACATTCAAATAGCTCAGCCTGTCTAGAGAGGAGCTGGTTGAAGACTAACATATGACACATTACACAATGCTCTAATCCTACAGAGCCATGGGCACAGAGAGTATTATATAAAAGGGTGTGTATTGCCATTAGAGAGGCTTTCTGAATGTTGCAGAGAGGATAATGACAGCAGAGTAGAGTTTTCTCACTGTGTCTTCATTTTTAATCTTAGACTCGGTCTTGAAGTCATAACCTCAAAAAGAAAACACTTTATCAAAATGTGGCCTTCAAACCATGCTGATTTGTGAAAGAACTCTACAGACAAATTCACTGGAGAACATCTGAATGCAGAAATGAACCAGCCCAGGAAGAAAACTAAGTACAGGCCTAAGTGTGAATTAAAACTGTAGAATAACAGCAGGTTTTGCCTGAGAAGCAAGGCCAGCACTTGTTAATAGTATCATTTAATTTTAGACTGTAATGAATGATCTACACCAGTGGTTCTTATCATTTTTCACTTAAAGGCCGTGCAATATCCAATATTTCTCCACTGAAACAAAGTATTGATAAATTAAATACATTTTGTGATTCCAGAAGTTTCAAGAACTGTATGTTCTTTAGGTATCAACGGTTATTGAGGGAAAATAAAAATATGATGTCAGTTTAAAAGGCATTTGAATTTGAATGTATTAAATTATAAACACAGCAAGTACCACTTCTAAAAGTTCAAGATTTAGAAGATCTGATGTGAAGATCTGGAGAAATCCATCCATCATAAGTACGGATTAGCTAAAAACATATCTTGAAAGAAAAGCTTATGATGCCTCAAGTCACCTCAATACCTAAAGCACGTAACAGAGCTGGTTCTTAGCACTCACTCAAAGGGGGTGTATAAGGCTTTCACCACATCTAACATTCTCTCTGATAACAGTGATCTGGGGGAGGACTCAATGAAGTGCCCTCATGTTCATCCCACATCACATCCTCCTGAATGATATTCTGCCCGTCAGACCCTTAATCACTGGATCACAAACATAAGAGAGGATTTCCCTTCAGGGACTGGGAGTGAAGTATCTATGTGCGGTGGTTGAGTTCACCGTACACCATTAGTGTCCAACCAGAGCTCCAGTGGTTTGGCTGAAGCTGAGAGGATTAGTAAGGGAAGCTCTAGTGGATCGTGGAGCTGTAATGGCTTTGCTGGAGACTGTTAAAAGAGTCCATACTAAATACTATTTAAACAGTTTACTAAATGCTACATTACCTTCAGCGTAATCAAGATACATTTCAAGTTGCCTTAAATTTCTGATTACTTAAATTACGAAAATTGTGTGTAAGCTTACTTTTGTACCTAACATTTGCATTTATAACAAACTAATTGATTATTTATAATATGAGGCACCCTGGAGGCTGGTGCAGGATGGGGACAAGGAAGGCCTCCAGGGCGGATCAGGCCGTTCAGGGGACCATGGCGGATCAGGGAGCTCAGGAGGCCATGGTGGAACAGGCAGCTTGGGGAGCCATGGCGGAGCAGGGAGCTCAGGGAGCCTTGGTGGAACAGGCAGCTTAGGAAGACGCAGAGATAGCTCAAAAACAGACTTTTAATTACAAATTCCCAAAAAAGGGAATCTAAAGTAACATTGGGAAATGACAATAGACACCAGATGAAGAAACCAGGAACAGAACTCTCTTTAAATACACAACTAAACGAGACTAATTAATAGAACACAGCTGAAACAAATGGAACTCAATAAGGGACAGGAACAGGAACAACCAAATAAGGGCATAGAGAAACACCGGGATAAACTACGACAAGGAGCACATGGGAACCAAAACAAACACACAGAACAGTCCAATGGCGTGACAGTTTACAAGCAAAAACAGTTATAAACAAATATTGTGATATTTTTATAAGCTGTTTGGACTCTCATTCTGGCGGCACCCATTCACTGCAGAGGATCCATTGGTGAGCAAGTCATGTGAAGCTAAATTTCTCCAAATCTGTTCCGATTAAAAAACAAACTCATCTACATCTTAGAAGGCCTGAGTACATTCAATTAAATTTTCATTTTATGTGAACTATTCCTTCAAGTAAAGCTGTCACAGAAAAGTCGAGGTCACCACTGCTTTGAGTTAATGAAGTTAGATTAGATCTTGAAATTAGATCTTGTTCCTGTTATACATCCACTGGCAAATAATTGATTTTTGTTGTTGATTACAAAAATATAAATCAAAATGTGCTAATGTGGGATTTGAACCTGCAACAATTTGCATGTGAAGTAAGAATTCACTCTTTCTCCTCCATTGGATATTACTCACAATGCACAATAATTTAGTGTGAGTGCTTGACGTTTATATACAGTGGGGAAAAAAAGTATTTAGTCAGCCACCAATTGTGCAAGTTCTCCCACTTAAAAAGATGAGAGAGGCCTGTAATTTTCATCATAGGTATACCTCAACTATGAGAGACAAAAGCATTTATTCACCTCATACCCACACACAATCGAACATCAGTTATTATGACAATATTTGAACAGTGAAATTTAATCTGCAATAAGAAAGAACAGAGTATCATGTTCTTTTTCTGTCCCACTTGCCATTATGAGTCACATAAAAACTCTCCTGATGCTTATTTCCAGTAATGTGACAAGGTTTCAGTAAATTTGTTTACAACTAAGGACAGAAACATATTTAAACAGCTAACAAAGTTTTTTTTCCCCACTCTCCAAACCAGCTTTCTCAAATTATTTCTAGGACTCACCTTATGCCCTTGTGCCACTCAACAAATTATCTGCTGCCATAGTAACAAAGGCGAAAACCTCAGACTGGCTTCAGGAATTCCTGTTTTAGGTTATGAAAGAGTGTGAAAATTTCACAGATATAGCAACTGGCACAAAGCCTGGTTTAGCCTACACTGCACTAGACTGTATATATAGGGGTCTTGCTTAACTTATGTCTTGGCTATATAAAATGACTGTATAGCCAAGCTGTATGTGAAATGTATGCCTTCTCTTCTTCCTATAGGTGATAAGAAAAGACTACCATTGTAACAAAATATTTTCATTTCAAATAAATTATGTTTTTTCAAACTTTCATTTTATCAAGGAAAAAGTATTGCCGTTTCCACACACACAAAAATAAATAAATAAATATATATATAAATATATATATATATATATAAAAAAATATATATATATATATAAAGTGCATTAAGTTGGAGTATGATTCAGTGGGCTATATAACACTTTTAATTGTCAGGAAATGAAGTTTTGGCTCAATATACTTACCTGTTGTTCAAAAATAGCCTTAAACCTATACACTAATCAGCTAAATAAGATTTTCTTATCAAAGTGATCAAATGTTGTGTTGCAAAAATGAGTACACCCTCCTGAAAGTTACTAGGAAAAAAAAAACAGGTGTATAGGTTTAAGGCTATTTTTGAACAACAGGTAAGTATATTGAACCAAAACTTTTAAAGACAAGTCATTTCCTGACAATTAAAAGTGTTATATAGCCCACTGAATCATACTCCGACTTAATGCTGGCAGCAGTGGAACCACTTGGGAGAGAACTGCCAGGTGACTTATTTCTTAGCATAAAAGAGGAGTACAGTGAGAAGTGCTTGGTACCCACAGTGACGTTCAGGGGTAGTAAAGCTTTTATATAGGGATGTATGAGTGCTGAAGGTGTGAGGGAGTTGTGCTTTATCAACGCTGGCATGAATTCACACACCACTTTGTGATGTAATACAAAAACCTGAAAGAGAAGATGCTACCCTCTTCTCATTCCCTGCATTATTGGGCATTTTTTCAGCATGACAATGAAGATATTCATTCTCCCAAGGTGAAAATCCTTCAGTGGACATGTATTTCACTCACACTCTTGAGCTGCTGTGAGAGATTCTGTAGAGACGAGCTGAGCAACACTCCCCCATTAAAGATCAGAGCATTCAAGGAGGTCGTGCTCCAGGAGTTAAACAGCACAGATGTGAAAATTTGTCATGAACTTGTACACTCAGTGCCAAGAAGTGTCAGAGCAGTATACTTTAAGTTCTGGAGGACATATTTAGTACTAGAATATTATACATTTTCTGAATTAAATCTAGGGTGTATTCATTTCTGCAAACAAAATTGGCTAATTTACTTATCTTACAGAAAATATTGGCATATATTTTGTTGTTTTTATTAAGTATATGTTTACTATGTTTCAATTTTGCCATCTTTCCATGAATTATATTAATTATATTAGTGATCATTAAGAAAATACATCTTTTATATTTATTCAGAGGGGGTGTACTCATTTATGCTGTGCACTGTATATAGAATGTTTTCTAAAGGATATTGTGACACTGAAGACTGGAGTAATGATGCTGAAAATTCAACTTTGCCTTCACATAAATGCATTTAATTTTAAAATATATTAAATAAAATAAAATAAATTTTACCCCAAACTTTTGAACGGTAGTATATGTTCTGATGTGATATTCTAGCTATGTTTTGTGTTCTACAAATACGTTTTTTTTTTGTAACTTTTGATTTCAGTATGGACAGACAAATGAATTGCATTGTGCCCTGTTAGGACATGCTGCAAAGCACAGATATTTCCCAAAAGTTATGTGGGGAATAACATTTTTAAATGTGTCAAAAACACTGCTAACAAATTTTTTACTAATCTTTAGAACAATTTTTATTCATGTAAATGTTTAGCCTATGAAGTCTTTACATTGCCCTATATCGTTGACAGCACTGTGTTTTATTGAGTGTCTAGTGCCTGTGAGTAGTGTGTAGGTGTGTAGGTGTGTGGGTTGGGGGGTTTGGAGGGGCTGGTATCGTACAGTCGGCTGGTCAGATAAAAGTTAATCCTGTCTTAACGTGTGGATAGGGGAAAAATGGACACATCTGGAGGAGATCTGAGCATTAAAGCAAAACCTTAAAAATGACGTTTTCACCCAATGTGGTAAAAGAAAATAAAGATAAATGACAGTATTACATAGATGCTATACCTGACTTGAGGTACAAGACAGCTGCTGAGCGACTGAAAAAAAATAATGCTTCAAAGCAGCCTTCTCACTAAATAACATCAACACACAAAGGCTGAACACTTCAAGGTAAAAGCCTCACAGGGCTTTAGTACAGCTGTATTTCTACTTTCTTATCCTTTCTATTGTTAAAAAAGCTAATTTTATTAATTATCTCTAAAACCAATGTACTGTATGGCAGGTTTCCATTCTTCACTCTGTCTGTCAACAACTGCATCTGTCAATCTGTCAGTGAGTTCTCTGAAAACACACAGAGACGTGACACAAACAGAAAAACAAGACAACCCCATCAATGCTAGCCACAGATGGCAGACGGGACTTATGGCAAGACAGACACATCACGATCTATCCACTTGATCCAGAAAGGAAAGGAAAGGTTTTCCACAACCCAGTAGTTTTTTGTGTATAATACATCTCCTGAGTTGACCATGAAAATGGTATGGTTTTTTTTTTTCTTCATACACTAAAAAATGCTGGGTTGTTTCAACCCAATGTTGGGTCAAATATGGACTAACCCAACTGTTGGGTTAAATTTTGGTTACATTTTTAAATTAGCTTTTTAACCCAACAGTTGGGTTAGTCCATATTTGACCCAACATTGGGTTGAAACAACCCAGCATTTTTTAGAGTGTAGCCAAGCCCTATCAAGAAAACCCCAATGGCAAAAACACAGGGAAAAATACAGTCTATTCCTCTCGTTATCTGTTATCTCACGACAGCTTGCAGATAAGCTCTTTAATAGGATTCGACGGAAGGTTGTAGCCTGCTTTCAGGAAATCCTCCCCCTGCTTATACCTGAGCGTGCCTTCGCTTTATGTGTCAGAGGGACTGACTGTACAACCTGTGACAGGAAGGCATTGCTACAATAACACATATCTAATAACTGATGATGCATTATAATAGTGGAGATCAATTCAACTACAGACAATGAAAATGGCATGATTAAACAAAAGATTAAACTGTACCTAATCGCACAATGTCTATTTTTGTCAAGTTGTAAGTACTGTGCTTTGTTTCCACAGGCCAAGAGCATGTAGTTTAGACATAAGTAGGATAATTTCAAATGGCTGTCTCAATTAGGGTAAAGCATTCATCTTCATCTCGCATTTATAAAATTAGGATTGCATGACAAGAGTGATATTCAGAGTTAAAAATAAAAAAAAATAATAAAATAACCCATAATCTCTTCCATGTCTCTGCTGCACTACGGGACATCATTAATGAACCTGTGATCAGATGTGATTTGATTGGACTAAGTCGGGGGCTGCTCAGTTGGTGTTGCACTTTTCTGTATCAATTAACATCCAAGTTGACAAAAACAGATCAGATAATGCTACACTTGTTGTCTAGCCTTCATCGTGCAAATTTACCAACACGGCAATGGCTAAAGTGAGTTCTCACTACAGTGTGTGTGTGTGTGTGTACACACATCAAATTATTTATTGCTTATAAGTACACTACTTTTCAAAAGTTTTGGATCAGTAAGATTTTTTTTGGAAACAAATTAATACTTTTATTCAGCAAGGACAACATTAAATTGATCAAAAGATGATAAAAATAAGCAGCACAACTGTTTTCAACATTGATGATAAGAAATGTTTCTTGAGTACTTCTTGAACACAAATAATTCTGCATATTATAATGATTTCTAAAGGTTTATTTGACACTGAAGACTGGAGTAATGACTGCAGAAAATTCAGCTTTGCCATCACAGGAATAAATTCCATTTTAACATATATATTAAAATAGAAAACAGTTATTTTAAAATGTAATAGTATTCCACAATATTACTCTTTTTACTGTATTATTGATCAAATAAAAAAAATCTTACCAAACTTTTGAACAGTAGCATGAAATGATTGCTGTTTTATATACAGAATTATTAAATGTAAATTTCAAACATTTGTATTTGCGACAAATATTAAGTAATGTGACAATATTGACATTTAGCATATAAATCCATGTACGAACAGGCTACCACTTTTAATGCTCCAAAGCAAAGTAAACCACCTTTTCTTTATTTTAAGGTAATATAACATATGATTCATGTGATATATCTGTTAAATGTGTAAAAAAATCTAAAATACAGTCAAGTACTGTGTAGCAAAGTGTAAAGCGTAAGCACAGGATCGAAGTCTTGATAATTTTGCTACTTGAATTTGTTCTAAATAACAAATGCACATAAGTTAACAAGTACTAAATTTGCTTCTGTGAATGATTTATTTTAACTACAATATTTTTCTTAGGTTATCTGCCAACTGCAATCGTCAAATATAGCCCACTGGCAAGGCAAAGTTGACTGCTACTTGCCAAATGCGCTTTGATACATTCACCTGTTAACTTGTTGAAGCTTGTGGTTACCGCGGCGGTAAAACTTTCATTCTGGTTTAGTACATCTGTATGGATTTGTAGAAGGATGCTTTGGGTGGTTTTTGCGTACTTTCTCTTTTAACAAGATGCGTATTTTAAAATTTATTTGTAATTTTTGATACCATATAAGGCTACCACTTCAGCTTCTGAAGCAAAATCTGTTATGAAGCACTATCACAGAGGATTTGATCTGAAATGACGACACAAAACACAAAGGAGATGTTTCTTTTTGTCATGTTTCCTAAGAGAAGCATGGAAACAGAAAAGGACACGATGTCCTCATTGTGCTGGAGGGTGTCCTCTCTGATCCTTACAGACACCTTGTTCATGTGGGAGAGTGATATCTCATTGGAGTTATGGCACTGTTAGCTTGAGATGTGCCATTACTATAGCCACAGGCTTGCTCCCATTGTGAATGTGACTCTGGGATTGCCATAAAAGGGCTAGAGGTGGATATCCCATCCTAAGAACTTAAGTCATCATCAAACTGATTTGGAAATCAAATCCATCAGCACACAATTGAGTTTTCACAAACACAGCTAAACCTCAGGTATATTCCAGTGCCTTCTGTAAAAACTAAAACCAGTTTTCTAAAGTCTAGTGGATGACAAGGAGAATGTCTGCAAGTTCATTTTGTGTTGTCAACTAATCTTTTAAAAGTCCATCTACCCCAGAGTTAAACCAAATTAAGAAAAAAAAAACTCAAACTCCAGTTGTTAATCCAACAAAGTAGAGTATCTGGTGAACACAACTCTTTAAGATTGCTTTCAGTCTGATTGACCAATACCTAGAAAATAATTAACATTTAGTGCAACTTCCCAGTATATGGCCTGTCTTAATTGCAAGAGTAATGTGTCACAGCTCAACCAGGTATATTTAATGATGCTTGAACCGCTAATCCACCTGAACAAAAATATGCGGTTGCATGTGACATTCCATGCTGAAACATAATCGCTTATGTAACTGTGAGGCAAACAAACAGTTGCTTTATAATCTCTCTGTGCATCTCAGGCCATCTCTATTTCAGTTTCTTATAGAGAAATATAGTAGGTTTATGCATGGTTAAGAAGGTCATGTTGGATTGATCAGAGGAAAATAATTTACCGTTTTTGTTGCCTCTGAAAAGTGAAAAGTTGTAGAGTTGCTGTTTTTTTTCCTGCAGCTGAACGGTGCATTAACACTGACAGTGACTAAATCTCTGGAGGTCAACATGCTGTACTGTTAGTTGCTAACAGCTGTATCCACCTGCATCAGAAGAACTCCACTATTTATTTTTTATATTAAGTGTTAGTTTACCTATAGGACTTTTATTCATCTTCAAAAGACAAAATATGATATTTTTTATTAAAAACCTGAGAGATACATAAATATTGTAGTGCACATTAAAAATGGTAAACTTGGGGCGCGCGCAAGATGGCGGCTTGGAAGCGGTAGTGTTTTTTAGAGGCTCTTGTGCCACTCACTCGTTTTCCCTCCCTAACTCGTAAATAAGGAACGCAAGCCATTGATTTCGGTTACAAATCTTGTGTAGCATGTCACTAGAGACTTTTTGGTCGCAATCTTTGCCGAAGATGCCAAAACCTGCTAAAAAAACTGGGAAAAAGGATCCGACCGCGGACGCAGCGGCCGAGGAGCCCGAGCATAGCTCGAGTGATGCTAATGTTTTCTTTTTTTATTCTCTTGTACTTTTTCTGCTTTTTTCCATGTTGCCAGTTTGGCTTGTTCTGATATGTGTTTTTGTAACTGACCTCATTGGTTCCTGTGGAAATTCAAACGTGCTTGCTTGATGCACAAAATTCATTGGTTCTCACATGTCAAGCTTAAGTTTACCATATGTGGTAACGTATGGTAACCATAAACTGGACCACAAAACCAGTCATAAGGCGATTTATACATCATCTGAAAGCTGAATAAATAAGCTTCCATTGATGTATGATCTCTTGTTAGGATAGGACAATATTTGGCCGAGATACAACTATTTTAATTTCTGGAATCTAAGGGTGCAAAAAAATCTAAATATCGCCTTTAAGAAAATCGCCTTTAAAGTTGTCCAAATGAAGTTCTTAGCAATGCATATTAATAATCAAAAATTATGTTTTAATATATTTACGGTAGGAAATTTACAAAATATCTTCATGGAACATGCTCTTTACTTAATATCCTAATGATTTTGGGCATAAAAGAAAAATCGATAATTTTGACCCATACAATGTTTTTTTGGCTATTGCTAAAAATATAACCAAGCGACTTAAGACAGGTTTTGTGCTCCAGGGTCACATATATGATGTGCTCTATTTTTTGTGTATAAACGTCTTCAGAAGACTTATATTAAACCACTGATTCATATGGATTCAGTGCCGGCCCCCCTTGCTCTCAAAGATGATTTGATGACTACGCCTGTGTGATAGAGTTTCAGTTTCGTTTTAGATTTTGGCTTCCATCGATTATGAAAACACACATTCAGTTCCTGTTCCTTTTCTGCACTGTTGCCCTTCCTACGTAACATACGATTCAGTAAAATCATGTATTATAATATACAAATTCCTGCCGGACATGCTTCATAAAAAGAAGAGTTAAAAGCGCGTTGAGCTGTGAAAGACACCCAGTTCCCCAGGCGGCTTCCTGTGCGCGCGATCCGAGATAGCGAAAGAATAGGCTACTTTGGGCTTCAGGCATGTGCTTAAATGGACAAATACACACAAAAATGTGCCAAAATGTCCATCTTGGTAAATTTTCACTTAAATGCAGTCAGTAATGTCTTATGTGAACATAAACAGCTTGGGAAAAAGTAATCGAATGCTTGTTAGTATAGATCCATTTATTCGGTCTTAAGTGACAGCAGCCAGTAAACTTGCTGCTCTCTCTGTTATTTAATGTTAATCAAATGACAAAAGAAAATTAGAGAATCATTTACTGCTCTTCACTGAATAACTTGAATAAGAATCAATGTATGTTTAATTCATATGGTGAAGATTATGCCATGTTTTATTTTTACGTTTGGTTACTTACTGTTCAATTTCTGTATAGTAGTCTAAATTGTTTATTTCATTTGTATCCTTCTATTAGATTTGTCCAATTATTTGAAATATTCTTCTTTTTTTATTGTATCACTGACTGTTTCAACTTACTTTTGTTTGTTGAATATAAAACTACTCTGAAAGAACAGATTAAGGGGTTGGGGGTCATTTTGGTGTTTTTATGAACGCACCGACAGGGGCCCCCTGATATTTCACTTAGGGCCCTCAGAAGTCTGGGACTGGCTCTATATAGATTACTTTTAGGATGTTTACAAGATCAAGTTTTGGTTGTGTGGACTTTCAATGGAGGGACAGAAATATCTAAAGTTTCATTAAATATATCTGCATTCATGTTTCAAAGATGAACAAAAGTCTTATGGGTTTGGAATGACATAAGGGTGAGTAAATGATAACAGAATTTTCATTATTGGATGAACTAAAGCTTTAATATTCTCCTGTCCCATCGTAGTACACAGAGACAAATGTAAGCAAGCCATTCGTTGTTTGACTTCCCTTAAGTGTTAAGAGCAACCCTACATGGCTCAAGCAATGGTGTAGTTTTGGAGGCAGGACTATCCAGCAACACCCATTTCAGCATGAGTGACAAACAGGTGGTATTTAGTAAGTGGCTTTGAAGCCTAATGGGAATTCATCATTTTATTTTTAATTCTTCCCAGCTTGGATACTATGTACTGATGAAGCAACCAGTTGTATTTGCAACTGACAAAAATGCTCAGCTAAAATTCAAGTCCAATTTGTTTGTATCCGGCTCTTAATTAAGCTCTGAAACAGAAGACTGCTCTGTTTGCAATCTGTCCTGTAGTACTCAACTCATAAATGGTTTGTCAGCAGAGCTGAAGAGACACCATCGCCAAATGTTTGTGGAAGTTCCTTGTAAACCATCTGTTGCATTAGCAAAGCTTCAAGTATGTTCCTTCATAGACAATTTTCTTCCTCTAACTTACTCTGCTAAACACCCTGTGAGACATTCGAACCATTAAATGCTCTGGCAAATTAGTATAATTGGCTTATTTGTATTTCATGGACAGGATTATACGGAGGGACGGAGGGATTGGCTGATGTCATTGCTTAGCAACATGACGGTAAACAGGAATCGGGCACGCGACTACTTAATTATGCTATTAGTCCATCTGTTAGAGAGTGGCTGGGTTATCTCTCTGTTCCTCCTCTCTTTTCAGTCTAGTTTCTGACTGAACTGCCATCGCAGACGCGCACGGCATGTGCTAAACTCCGGTACAATTATTGGCAACAGGTGCTAAATGCCTAAATGCCTAATGGCTTGCCAGGTTATACATCAATCCGGCTATTCAAACAGCACAATGGGTAAATTGTAAAGGTAGATAAGAAGAAATGCAGTATTTATAATGCAGTTTAATCCAGTATCCATAATGCACAGACAGTGTTATGCATGCATTTGTGAATATTAAAGGGATAGTTCACCCAAAATGAAAATCCTGTTATTATTTACTCTCCCTCATGTCGTTCGAAACCTGTATGAATTTCTTTCTTCTACAGAATGTTTCATATGTTTTTGTCCATAACTACCAAAACTACACTGGACCCCACTGATTTTTAATGGGGTCTTTCACTAAGACTTTTCTCAAAATATATTATTTTATGTTCCACAGAAGAAAGTAAGTCACATGGTTTTGAAACGAGGGTAAGTAAATGCTAAGAATATCATGCTATGAAATTACCATTTAGTAACATGTTGCTAATTGGCTTGATTTTTGTTTTCCAATACAATGGCTTTCAGGCATTTTTAAGAGTGGCTTAAGTGCCGAAATAGTCTTTAGGGTCACTGTATTCATAACATTTATCTACATGAACTCCTCTTAAACTGATTTCGGTGTCATGACAAATAACGACGGTAGAGACATTTACTGGGAAAATTGCATCAGCGTTCTGTTGCTTTATGAAAACTAGCAGGGGGCTATTCAACCTGTCCTCTGCTTTACAGCTATGATAAATTACAGGTAAAAGCCATTCTCACGTTTTACAATAGCAAAGATTTATAGTGAAAACAGTGAGTAATCTTGATGTACTCTCTTAAAGGACCTAGACAAGATGACAATCCAGCACTTTCGATTGACGGTGTCGCTTTTAACAAGTGAAGAGGAATGAGGAAAATGATGAATGATGGCGAGGGATATACGTAGGATGTAGCATGATGTTATTTAATCATGATTTTAAATGGTCGTTCATTATGTATATCCGAATGTTTGCCATTTCCCACATGGTGTTATTAGGAGACAAAACCTGGCAATTCATTTACTCTTATAATTAAGGAGTCGCCCCCATGCTCGTTGTAATTCTTCAGCGGAAAACACTTAGTGAGAGCGAAGCTCATTATTTTCTGTCTATTTCCGCAATTCCTTCTGGAGATCCTTTCTTTTGTGCTTCCGGAAGACTCATGTTTTAAAAAAAAAAACAAAAAAAAAGAGGAAGAAAAAGGCAGAAAAAAGTTTGATTACCTCCAAGAGTGCTTCACAAGAAAAGTAGCACAGCTGCTACCATTTGTCATGCTGATAATGTGCAGGTTATTAATTTATTGATTCTAATGTCTGGCTGGCACAGAAATGTAGCTGTTAACATAGCGAAGGCTAGAAAAATACTACACAGTAAATGTAGGCTAGGAGCCAAGGCTTCTATAATCCTAGTTATTTTCCTGTGGAACAATGTACCCAAAAAGGGGTGCTATTGAACAAGCATTTTATTATGTAAATTCGCTGATATAAAGTCAGCCAGAAAACTGTTTAAATGACTTTAATGATGTAAAATGTGATGCATTTCTGTGGTCATAAATTCAAAATCTGTCATGCTGACAGAATTTTCTACTGCCACAGAAAGTGATTTGCACGTTCCACGTTTGTTGGTCTTATCTGATTTGTGCCAGTCTATATAGTCAGGTAAACCACCTTGACCAACTGACAAGTGCTGAAACACTCTTTAAAACCAGTGAAACAGACCAGCCTTGAGCTAGTTTAAGCTTTCATTTCAGCAAAGCATGCACACTTCAAATACTAATAAATATCTGAAATGTGTTATGACATGGGCTGCTGTAATGTGAAAATCTGGGGAAAATAGCAATGCACTTTTAGCTAATTTCACATTTTTAGCTCTCTCATTCTCTTTCTGGCTCTCCACATGCAATTCATAACTTGGCCTGTCCATAATGGTTCTTTAAGGGCATGGTTATTAATCCAATCTGACCGCTGTAATCAGAGGATAAAATAGGTTAGTGGATATTGGTTGCTCCGGCCCTTGGCCGAGATCAAATGGCATTCCTATGAGGCTCCAGTGTGCTGAGAGAACTTTGGAGACAGATACAGACCAAATATGAATCAGGAAGGCCATTCAAGACAAAGTTAATTGGTAGTGACATTTCTGGAAGAAGGTAAAAGCCACTCTTGGTTCTTGCTTGTTTCTCAAAGAACCATAATAGGCTGATGAAAAGAATATGTGTCCTGCTTTTATTACAAACAATCTTCCAAACTCTGGTAACTTATCATGGTGGCGAGATATTTTATTTATTAATTCATGAGTGGATGACAAATTTTTGCCTTCAGTACCGTTGACATTCATTCCCTAGTTTCTTTAAATTATTACGAGAACAGCTGAGCACTGATGCCTTCATTTCAACTTATGGGATTTGAAAAAACTAAATAAAATAAATATATTGGGTGAATTGCAGCTAGATTTCCCACTCAGCTACATAGCTATCACTCGTGATGGAGCACTTGCATTCAAATTCATAGAGGGCAGAAATAGGCCATATAATATGAGGTTGTGCTGCTCACAGAAGAGCTCTTGGACTCGCTCTCACCTGTTCTAAAAATGACATGAGAAGAACTGCAGAGGCGAAACGAACAAACTTCTCAGGGAGGCCATTATTAACATATACAAGAGTGCCAAGAGGAACTACAACCGTGCATTTATTTTACTTTACTTGCCCTTGTGTTTCAGTTGTTTAAAACTGACATGTTCAAGAAGAGTTTGGTAGCACCAGTGAGATTTCAAATCGCATTCCTTCACTATGCTTTACAAGCTTGATATTTTTTTTGTCTAGATTAGTTTTCAGGTCTTTGACTGAAACAGTGACATTCATCAGGGTGGTGAAATGGCAAAAAAAATAAAAATTCACTCTTGAAAGCAGTCACAGTGAAAAAAATAAAGGATTAAATAGACTTAAAAAAAAAAAAATCTCTGACACTTATAAGATTTTCTCTTTAGGGGTTGAAATGAATGTGTAAATGTTAGAGAAAAAAACCCTGTTAAAATGGTTCATCCAAGTTACCTTACCATATACACGCATTTTACTGAAAATACCATAAAAATACATAGGTAGGACAAATATATAAATATTACGATATAACTTACTGTGAAAATATAAATTATATTCCACAAGACTATACATACACTTTTACAGTAAAATGCATTTAAATAATTTACATATGTAATTGTTCAAAAGATTGGGGTCAGCAAGATAATACAGTAAAAACAATATTTTTATGAATGAAATATTATTATTAATACTTTTAAAATAACTGTTTTATGTTGTAATATATTTTAAAATGTAATTTATGTGCCTGTGATGGCAAAGCTGAATTTTCAACAGCCATTACTCCAGTCTTCAGTGTCACATGATGATCTTTCAGAAATCATTCTAATTTGCAGCTCAAGATTTGTTTTTTTAAATCATTATTATCAGTGTTAAACAATTCTGCTTCATGAATGGTGCCGTTTAATGTTTTGTGGAAACTGTGATACACAGGATCCCTTGATGAATAGAACAGTTAAAAGAACAGCATTGATTTGAAATAAAAATATTTTATCTTAAGATAATAAAACAATAACAACAAAATAAAAACAAAAACAAACAAATTCTATCTCAATCAAAAACACATAACCTCAGTGGCCTCAAAGGCCCAAATACAGTTTTAATAAAGCGTTATCGGTAATTCAAACACAAAAAGAATGTTTCTAAATTAAACTAATAAACATTATTCTACATTGTAAGGTGCATGGACATAATTTATAATGGTCACTACTATGCTGTGAATCTGAAATATATTCTTAAATATGCTATTAATTAATGGTCCAGCCAACAGGGGTCTGTCTAAGAGATAATCGATAAATTACACTCATACTACAACCTAAACAGTGCTTGATTTGTGCATATTTCTCTCCTGATACAGACGAGATGACTGGAAAAAGCAATATTATGGACAGAGGACTCGTATTTTATCCGGAAACAGCTTAATGAAGGTTTTTTTCTTCAGCTATCTGAACTCTTATTCTGACGGCATCCATTCACTACAGAGGACCAATTGGTGAGCAAGTGATTTCATGCTAAATTTCTCAAAATCTGTTCCAATGAAAAAACAAACTCATCTAAATCTTGGATGGCCTGAGAGTGAGTACATTTTCACAGCTGGAGTAAGAATAAAATATGGAAATCCATGTATATTATGAACCATTAGCCATGATCCTCTGTATCCAACAACTGTCACTGGCAAACAACTCTTTTCCGTGCACGTGAGTATGCAACAGGTTCCATATCTGTGAACAGATATTTATGACTGCAGCATGTGGCACATTAGGGTTTTACACTGTAATAGCCTGAAGCGCTGGACGCAGGGACAAGAACAGATGTCAAATGGAGCTTGATAGATGAATGCAGATCCTATGAGACACGCAATGATCCCAAATAAGACTCAGTAAAACAAAGAATGAGAGATATTTGCATTATAACCTCTACTGTGGTTAAAAAAATGCTCAGAAAAACTCAAGTTACCTTACCATATACACGCATTTTACTGAAAATACCATAAAAATACATAGGTAGGACAAATATATAAATATTACGATATAACTTACTGTGAAAATATAAATTATATTCCACAAGACTATACATACACTTTTACAGTAAAATGCATTTAAATAATTTACATATGTAATTGTTCAAAAGATTGGGGTCAGCAAGATAATACAGTAAAAACAATATTTTTATGAATGAAATATTATTATTAATACTTTTAAAATAACTGTTTTATGTTGTAATATATTTTAAAATGTAATTTATGTGCCTGTGATGGCAAAGCTGAATTTTCAACAGCCATTACTCCAGTCTTCAGTGTCACATGATGATCTTTCAGAAATCATTCTAATTTGCAGCTCAAGATTTGTTTTTTTAAATCATTATTATCAGTGTTAAACAATTCTGCTTCATGAATGGTGCCGTTTAATGTTTTGTGGAAACTGTGATACACAGGATCCCTTGATGAATAGAACAGTTAAAAGAACAGCATTGATTTGAAATAAAAATATTTTATCTTAAGATAATAAAACAATAACAACAAAATAAAAACAAAAACAAACAAATTCTATCTCAATCAAAAACACATAACCTCAGTGGCCTCAAAGGCCCAAATACAGTTTTAATAAAGCGTTATCGGTAATTCAAACACAAAAAGAATGTTTCTAAATTAAACTAATAAACATTATTCTACATTGTAAGGTGCATGGACATAATTTATAATGGTCACTACTATGCTGTGAATCTGAAATATATTCTTAAATATGCTATTAATTAATGGTCCAGCCAACAGGGGTCTGTCTAAGAGATAATCGATAAATTACACTCATACTACAACCTAAACAGTGCTTGATTTGTGCATATTTCTCTCCTGATACAGACGAGATGACTGGAAAAAGCAATATTATGGACAGAGGACTCGTATTTTATCCGGAAACAGCTTAATGAAGGTTTTTTTCTTCAGCTATCTGAACTCTTATTCTGACGGCATCCATTCACTACAGAGGACCAATTGGTGAGCAAGTGATTTCATGCTAAATTTCTCAAAATCTGTTCCAATGAAAAAACAAACTCATCTAAATCTTGGATGGCCTGAGAGTGAGTACATTTTCACAGCTGGAGTAAGAATAAAATATGGAAATCCATGTATATTATGAACCATTAGCCATGATCCTCTGTATCCAACAACTGTCACTGGCAAACAACTCTTTTCCGTGCACGTGAGTATGCAACAGGTTCCATATCTGTGAACAGATATTTATGACTGCAGCATGTGGCACATTAGGGTTTTACACTGTAATAGCCTGAAGCGCTGGACGCAGGGACAAGAACAGATGTCAAATGGAGCTTGATAGATGAATGCAGATCCTATGAGACACGCAATGATCCCAAATAAGACTCAGTAAAACAAAGAATGAGAGATATTTGCATTATAACCTCTACTGTGGTTAAAAAAATGCTCAGAAAAACTCAAATTAGCCAGGATATCTCAGATTCCCCAGACACAGTCCAGCATGCACACCACATAAACAGGTAAATAAGTTGTTTATTTAGGATGCTCACACACTGTTAGTCAGGACTTACTGATGAGGGCTGAAATTTCAAATGAATTGTTCCCCCTAATGGGCACTGCCTGCAATTGGTTCTTTGAATTCCTAACTGTTACGTGACAAGTGATGCAAATGGGTAATACAACTTGCTCTAAGTGGACTATTAACACTTCTCTTGGCCGTAGTTACTTAGCCTAAACCGTCCAGCAACACATATCACATTGACTGATAGAAGCACAGTAATTGGACTGATAAGCAGTGATGAAACTGCGCACAGGGAGGAAGTGGCCGATCTCACTAAGAGGTAAAAGTCATAGTTGAGGCAAAAGTCGTAGTTAATGGTTTGTTAATAGCGAGAATTGGACCTTTTGTAAGCATATTGCATTGTGCTTGGAGTCAATTTTCTTATTTGTGATAACGCAATGAAACACGCCAAATTGTGCAGACATTATTTTTGACCAGGCTGCCATAGAAAGAAATTATGAATAAATGTGAAAACAGGAGAAAATCAACAAAGTATTAATAACTAATTATGTTATAGTCTATGTCTGTCACGCCCCTAGACTCAATCTGTATGTTTTTCCCTCTCCATGTGCCTGCCCTGACCTAGTTTTCCCATGTTTATTGCTCATTAGTTCCAGGTGTGTCTCGTCATCCCCTCGTCAAGTCATGTGCATTTATAGTGAGTCCTGTTCCTAGGCTGGTTCCCAATACCAAGTATGCAAAGTTCGGACTTGCGTCCTCGGTAGTGCGAACTCCTGGGGACGGGAGGACGCAAGTCCGGTAATTCTGCAAATGGAACAGCAGTGTACTTGATTATGTCAGTCAGCTCTCCTTGGGTACTCCGGTTATCTTCACTGTATGTACAAAATATAACGAAATATGATATAAAACACAACTGCCTCTTTTCGTTTTCTTTTAAACATATTAATAGCTGGAAAAATGTAGTTCGGGGAATGTACATGCATTACAGTGAAACGAAATATCAAATACCATTGCCTCTTTTCTGTTTCATTTAAAATATCATTAGCCACAAATATGTGGTTCATGCAATGCAAACATGCATTAAATACAATGCAAATGCAATAAAACTAAATTATATCAAACACCACTGCATTTTCGTTTTCTTCAAAATATAAAACAAAACCCTTTTCGTTTTCATTTAAAAAATATAAAACATATTAATATGTGGTTTAGGTAATATGTGCACATACACTCTGATTATCTTCACTGAATGTATAATAAAATGAAATATGCCAAGCACAATTCTGCCTTTTTTGTTAAATGTCAGTTTTAATGAACAATAATAGCCATTATAAAAGTATAACTATAAAGTATAAGAGACTTATGTAATAGGAAATAAGACAAAAGCAAACAATTCAGTCAAATGTATGCAAAAGTCCGTGCTGTATTATGATTAATAAATAAATAATTTATGAAACATAACTTTGTGCTCAGCCAAAACGATATGACCTGGAAGAAATAATAGATTCATGAGACCAAAGATTGCCTGTTAGATTTACCCAAAATTAATTATATCTCATGTTTAGCCACTATAGAGACACCAGAGCCAGCGGTGAATGTCAGAAGGACTAGCCGAGGTGAGACTGTTCTCGGCGGATACATGAGCGCTGAGCACCCGCTGATCGCGTGGTGCTTACGACTCCAAAATTGGCGCAGCAAATTTTCAAATAGGTGCTATCTTTATAAATAAACCACAGGTTTGAGATTTAAATAACTACATTCTTACCTGAAATACTCTTAGAACTGCATTTCAAGACACAATAACAGTAATATTTTGAAAATTATGCGGGTTTTCTCCTTCGCCATTAACGCTCGCTGGTTGGTGCGAAAAGCATTCTGGGATACCTGGCTGCCTCAAGTTCGCACAAGTCACCTCTGGATGCATCCTTGATAAAAGGGGCAGAGCAAGAACACATCCGGGGATTTGAACTGTACTTGGCTAGATGTGAACTTTGAATTGGAACAGTACTTGGGCGACGACTGATGACGTTTCACAAGTCCACGAGAACACAAGTACAGACAAGAACGCATATTGAGAAACGGCTCTAGTTTCCTCGTCTGGTATTGAATGTTCGTCTTTCCCCTCTATGTGTGTTTTCCTGGTTCCTTGGATGTTTATTAAAGTCTGTTTGTTTGAAGTTTACTCCACGTCTCCTCGTTCCTCGCTGAGTGCTCCTCACAGTAGCATGGAGCGATAGAGCAATGGATCGCCGCAGAGCCGGAGCTGCAAGTGACGTCAGTCAAGGTGCGAGAGCCAGCAACAGAGCCCGCCACGAGGGAGAATGCCATGGACAGAGAGAGCGCGGAGTGGTGCTCCACCCACTGCACCGCGGCTGAGGGTGAGCTGATTATACATCTGGGACTGCTGGACTTCAAGGGGGACCTTATAGACTGGGAAACAAAGCTGGAAGCCGACTTGTCCCCTCTCCTCTGTCCCCGCTGGTCCCATCCAGCCCTGAGTGGGCTCCCATTTCCCAGTCCAGCATAGAGAGGGCTCCAGTCCCCGAGTTTAGCCGAGAGAGGGTTTCCGTCCCGAGTTTAGCCCAGAGAGGGTTTCAGTCCCCGAGTTTAGCCCAGAGAGGGTTCCAGTCCCCGAGTTTAGCTCAGAGAAGGCTCCAGTCCCCGAATTTAGCCAAGAGAGGGTTTCCGTTTCCGAGTTTAGCCCAGAGACGGTTTCAGTCCCCGAGTTTAGCCCAGAGAGGGTTCCAGTCCCCGAGTTTAGTCCAGAGAGGGTTCCACCGTCTCCACCATGGCTCCTAGCTCCCTCCTCTCCGCCGTGACCCGGCAGTCCACTAGCTCCACCGGGCTCCCTCGTCCCTCTGGCTCCGCCTTGGTCTGGCGTCGACCATCCTGCGCCTCGGGACTCCACTCCTTCAGCTGTGGCTTGTCCCTTCATCCCTCCGGCTCCGTCAGGCTCCTTCATCCCTTCGGCTCATCCTCAGTCCTCTGTCGCCACCGCGGCCTTTCGGATCCACACCTCCGCGTCAGTCGCCATCTGCTCCGCCTTAGCCCTCCGGATCCACCCCATCGCCCTGGCTCATCGGCTCTCTGTCTCCGCCTCGGGCTCCTCCGCCACTGTTGGTCGGCCCCCTGGAGTCGTCGGCCCTTCCTCCTCCATGGCTCCTCCGTCGGCTCCACCGTGGGCCGCCATCATGGCTGTGGCCTGGGTCCTGCTTGGGCCCTCCTGCTCCAAGTCCTTCCTGTCGCCTCCCTGGCTCCTCCCTCCATCGTCACCTCCCTGGAATCTATCTGTGTGTTTTCCCCTCTCCATGTGCCTGCCCTGACCTAGTTTTCCCATGTTGATTGTTCATTAGTTCCAGGTGTGTCTCATCATCCCCTCGTCAAGTCATGAGTATTTATAGTGAGTCCTGTTCCTAGTTTCCTCGTCTGGTATTGAATGTTTGTCTTTTCCCGCTACGTGTGTGTTCCTGGTTCCTTGGATGTTTATTAAAGTCTGTTCGTTTGAAGTTTACTCCACGTCTCCTCGTTCCTCGCTCCTCACAGTAGCAGATCTTGACGATGTCCTTTTTCCTGTGAACATTTTTTTTATTTTTTGCATAGTGAAATAAAACCTACCTGTAGTTTACCCATTTTTTTTGGGCCAAATAATAAAGTTTTTGTTTCATTCCATTTTAAATCTACTTCTTTATATTCAAATTCAAATTAAAAACCTGCATCTGGTTTGTTATCTGCTTTATCTTGTTTGAGGAAAAGACCCTGCATTACCTGATTTGGTTAAACAAAAATAATGTTCTTAAAAATTAGACTGATTGCAATATTTGTTTAGCGTTTTGACCAGATACCTGCATAAAATTTTAAATAAAGGGATTTATGGAACTGACCAATAATCCAATGATCTGATGTGAGCAGGCCAGTTGTGAAGTCCACCGAAGCTACAGTCCCGTAAGTTGCATTTGATATGAGCAATCAATAATACAACCTCAATACCCATGAGGCATCTGTGATGTACTGCTTGATTCATCACTGGCATTATTACTGATTATATGTGAATGCATTGCTTATTGCTTTTTGATTGCATTATTCTTTTCTTGCCATTCCATAAGGGAGGCTTTTTGAATGAACATTAAAAATCTTCATAACATAAATGAAACTCAGATTTTAAATACCATGCCTTTAAGAGATCTAATATCTATTTACATTATGTAGAATTCACTTGAAAACAAGGTTAAATAACTGTGTGATTATGTGAAAGATGTTTTCATGCAATTCAATGATATAACAGAAAATCCAGGGTTTCTAGAGAGCCTGTAGATGTGTAGCTGATTCAATTCAATCACACCAGTGGCCCTGCAGAGTCCATCTTTTGACAGAGCCTGAAAATGTCTACAGAGCTCTGGGTGTGCAATCAGCATGTCTCCAGTGCAACATTTTTGCAGTAAATGTGAGTGGTTCTTACCTGTGTAAACCTCTGAGTAGCAATGCTACTGTGACTGTGACATGGGTGGTTTCAGGTGTGCTGCTATGCAGTTTCTGAGGTGTTGTGAGTGGTTGTGTGTGGTTGCTAAGTCATTTGCTCAAGGGTTTTTATGATGTTCTTGGTGTTTGCTTACTGGTCTAAGTCAAAAAAGCTAACCCCAAGTCTGTGGTATTCTAGTCTCTAAATATGACTCAGGTCCCTTCCTAAATGCAAATGTATGGATTTTTGCATTCATTTTATCATTGTGTAGGTGGAAATAACATCTCTCCACAAGTTGACAACCCAATATTAGTAAACTAAATAACTGCCAACATCAAAATTCACTCTTGCAGCTAAAAGACAATTCTTCAAAGAACAGGTTTCAATGGATGCACAGTAGCATCCAAAACACCTCAAACTACAGCTCACCGGTAAGCTTATTCACATTATACAGCTTATGAATGCTTTAAAACATAAATGTTGAATACCAGATGGATGAAATGCAAATGAAATTCCAATTTGCACTCATTCAGTTTGTTTAGTTGGAAGCAGGCAAAAATATTGCCAGCACAATGTTGCAGATTTGAATGGTTTTCTGATGAGAAGCATGCAATATTATAATGCTTCATATAAACTTGTTCATATAAACAATTATTTAAATACATGCCTGCCAGAGGAGGATGAGAGCAATAGGCACAGTGAACATTGCTATAATTAAACTGTCAATGCCTTCAACTATTCTGAAAACACCATGATACATATTTTCTCTCTGTTACAACTGCTAAAAAAAACTAAAAAAACCCCACAATGAATTAATGCCATGAGCTGAAATCATTAAAGTCCAAGCACATGTGAGGAGATAATGACCAAAACTGCCAAATTTGAAAATAATAGATCATGCTGTTTCTGTGGATGTTGTTTTGGTGGTACACGTAAACACACAGTTTAGAAGTTTTGAGAACTTTTTCAATTGTAACACTCTCTGAACAGTTACTTACTGTCTCTGAAGCCTAAACTGTTTCAGTATAAATAAATATTATAGAAGAAATGTATAACAAACACTGATGTCCATCTTTTACAAATAGTTACACTTAAATGACTGACTATGGGAGCATCTATTTTCAATATATCTACATGCACTGCATCTCTACTAGGTACTGCAAGCCTAAGTCCCTTTAACTACTAAATTTCAAAGTAGTACATATTGGATTCTCTTATTCATTTTCAGTTTAATTCCTCACCAGATTCAACAACAATATACTGGACCATGACAACACTACATCACTGGATTCAAAGCTGACCCCAAAAAAGAAGAAAAAATTGTGTTATCTGACCTAAAGCATGTATGACACCATATTTGCTTCACATTCTGCAAATGTTTGGCGGTTGGGGTTAATTTTTTCAGGAATTAAGGCTGGGAGTCACACTCATGTCAGATAAAATAGAAAAAAAGAAAGGAAAATGTGACATGATGCCTTCTAATGTACTTATATGTATTAATGTAACTGCTTTCCAAATACCACAGCAGTATGTTGAAATGCAAGTCTATTTTTAATAAATTTTCTGCAACATATATTCGCATGATCATAAAAAATGGCCCTTGATTTCTTCACTGTTGTGTTTTCTTAAGTGGAATGAAACAGTTTTACATAAAAGTTTCAAAGAATAGCTTTAGCTTTAGCTTTTAGTTCCTGAGTTTTCTAAAGGCAAAGATGTGAAAAAATGTCAATGATTTATTTGATTATATAAACATCCCAAAGCTCATCAAACAGATACTGTTTTCTTTCTTTCTTTCTTTTTGTTAAGGTGTTTGTTATATGACTTCTCAGTCTCTGTATTATAAATGTCAGAAAATGAAAAACTGCACTTCACATATTTAAAATACAATCATATAATAGTGGCACTCTGTAATTTGGGGAGGTATAACACCAAATTATTTGAATTTACTTTCATCATTGTTTATTTTTCTAAAACTGGTAAAATGGCAACATAAAATGCTCACAAATATTACTATTGTGCATTTGTACATTGTCCATTTCTTGAGTGTTGCAGACCTGACTCCTCAAACACTATTTTAAACCATTTTAATTTAATTTAAATATTAAATTATGATTTTTAAGGCTGGTAAAAATGTCAAAATAAAACATTTACAAATATTTCTTCTCACTGTGGGAAGATACAACTTCCATTCCTTGAGCGTTGGAGACCTGATTGCTCTAAAACGATGTTAAACTATGGTCTTATTACTTGGCCTTAAATAACACACTGCTATTATCTAAATTTGTGTTTATTTTTATATATAGACCAATTTGGTGTAGACGTCACAGTTACGTCACTTGCAGCTGTGCGTGCATTGTGGTGGCAGAAAAACACTGGGAACAAGTGGAGGGAAACGGGTAAAATCAATGGACTAAGATAAAAAAATGTGTTGTTGTGCCTTTGGATGTCAGAATCAGAATGCAAATCATTTTTATAGAATACTGTCATCAAATATGCCATTTAAAGCGAAACACAGACGTTTAAATGGAAAGATTATGGATGAAACCTGCTATGATTACTCTACTTTTGAAGCATAAATTTGATTTAAACAATAGGTCTACATAATATTCACATATGCAGTTCATAGGGGACATATTGCATTAGCCCTGCAGTTACAGCATGAAATAGCCGACTATTTAAACCTATAACATTTACCTATTTTCTCTCACAATTCTGACTTTTTTTTTTCTCGCAAGTGCAAGTTTATATCTCCTAGTTCGGACTTTATAACTCAATTTGGCTCAACAATTGCAAGTTTGTCAAGCCTGAGGGGGAAAAAGCCAGATTTGTGGAATTATAAACTCATGATTCTGAGCCGAGGGTAAGAGAGAGAATAACGAGTTGATTTTTCTTATCAGAATTGTGAAATATAATCTCGGATTTGCAAGAAAATTCAAAATTTTCAAATATAAACTCAAAATTCCCCTTTTTTTATTCTATGGCTTCCGTAGACCGCTACTTTAAAACTGTAATTTTCTGCCACCAGGTAGTCTCTGCCCACAAAAAACATCACAACATCACTGTTTGCAAACACCAAATTGGTCTATACACTACCCCCGCAAAAGTCCAAAGTTGCAATCATTAATTATCCTCCAGTTGATGCATTATGCAGAGAAATACCTCTGCTTGAGTTTTGGCTTAGTCTTCCGCTGGGGCCTGCGGATTGGGTGATGACTCCACACCACTGTGATGCTGAGTCTGTTGTTACAAACGCTGATGGAAGGAACACAATGATTGATTTCACAGCCACGAATCACCGCACAACTCAGTGATGTTCAGCAAGTCCGTCTTATCATAACCAACACCTCTGAGAAGAGTTCAAAAACACATTCAGCAAAATCATTCTTTTTCATCAGTCGTTCTCTACTAAATGCCCCAGGAAACCCAATTTAACTCCTTTTTTTTCCTGAGTGAGAGACTATAGCACTGTTCACTTTGTACTTTGCTTCAGAGCTACAATATAAAGGAACAAAAAAAAACTACAATATGAAAGATTTTGCAGAACCCAAATGAAAGATTAATGATATTGATCAAGGCTTTAGATTTGGGGTTGATATTGTATGACGTTCATGCACGCCTGACAACCTTCATACCACAAATGGAGTTTGTGTCAAGACAGAGTTGCTTTGGTGGGATATTTCTGAAGCCAACAAGATGTGGGTCCAAAAAGCCAATAATGGCTAAGGAGAGTGCTGAATATCTGACAGGCGTCGATGAGGATGATAACATTTTTATGAGTTGAGAAAAAGCTTTTTGCTTCCTGCTGATGACTTAGAAAAAAAGTCTGAGAATGAAGTGACGTTTGATTGATTATCGAGATTACCAGCAGTGCAGCCTGGGAAACACAGTCGGATCATGGGCAGCCTACAGATGTCACACTAGAGGGGGATTACAAAGTCAATGTAATTTCACAGGGTGCGGTCATGGGGTAGAATCAGACAAAATCGAGTCAAGGATTGTATGATGTCAGCGATCCAGATGATGATTCCCCTCGCAGGTTCAGGATTGTCTCATCAAGTGCAACGGTATATGCAAATGTGCACACGGAGCATGGCGGACTGTCAAAAGAAATGAGGAGTCAAAACATTTGTGTTTGAGAAACGCTCCTCTTCCAGAACAACACTTTCTCCGATAACAACAGAAAGCTGGAGAGAGGTGCAACTCTGAATATCTGGAGACGTAGCAAAGTTTACCGAGCATTTTAAAATGTGAATAAGTACCGAGCTGAATTATTCATTTTGTTCATGGGCCTGAGCGATGTGATGGATGTTTATCCACAGCAGCCTGACAGTGAAACATCATTCGGCTGCCTGTTGAATTCATTACATACTCCACATTATTTTCTTTTATACTCCTGTTTTACACCAGATTTTACACATGAGAATCTGAGATAACACCATGGATAAGACAATGAGAATTTAAACGTTTTATTGCATATTCTAAAATCAAATCAAACCAGATTAAATTTGGATGTCTGCAAGGGAGTTGCTATGCTGAAAACAGCTTATCCACATGTGTATGATATTCTGCTCTTTCTACATGGCTCGGGTCCCTCCGGCAGTGTACGTCTGTGAGATTTCTGCCTGCTTTTTTTTCTGCCAGGCAAATAATATATTCTAGATCTGATCAATTAGAAAAGTAAAAGCACAACAAAGCAATTGTAATATCAATGCTTGACTAAGTAAGTGAAACTACAACGATCTGTGATCTATCTCAACTAACAGTTTTTAAGGGATGCTTTAGAAGCAGTTGTGCGACAGAAGAGGACAGCAGTTTGTAAGTGTTTTGTTTCTTTTCTCATTAGATTTTAGCGCAGTTGTCATTGCTAGGAAACATTGTTTTGCTTACCGTGTTTACTGTGGTAAACGCGTGCTCAAGTCGCGCTTGTTCTTGTGCATATCACGTGGCTTTTCATTTTCGGTTTGCTAAGTAGTAAGGTGTGGCCAAAGCCAGGTAAAGTACTTATTTACCTTGTTTGCAAGTACTTGTTAGAAGAAGCAGTTGAGCAACAAGTTACTCTGACATCTGGCAATAAACATCTGCAAAGCAATTAGGGGCCAAGAACAGTGTTTATGATGAATGATTCATCAATGGATGAATAGATGGAACAGAAAGAAAAATAGGACCAATCACTATTTTCTTAACATATATACACAGCCTTTCAAAATAATTATCTTATGCTCACCAAAGCTACATTTCATTTATTTGATCAAAAATACAGTAAAAATAGTAATATTGTGAAATATTTTTACAATCGAAATAACTGTTTTCTATTATAAATTTAAATATTAAACAACTGTTTTAAAATAATTTAAAATGTAATTTATTCTTGGGATGGAATAAGAATAAGCAGCCATAACTCCAGTCTTCGGTGTCACATGAAATCATTCCAATTCTAAATCATGCGGATGTAGTGTTCAAGAAACATTTCTTCTTCTTCTTCTTATTATTATTATAATAATCAAAGTTAAAAACAGTTGTTCTTAAAATGTAAAAAATAACCACATTTATTTCGAAATCTCTTTACTGTCATGTATGCTACTGCATTAATTGTAAATGTTACAAGGCAAACATAATGCAATTCGATTGTAGAGACTTTACATTTTGAATTAACCTGATATTTTGAATAACCTACAGTAGGTTTTGTGTGGTACATTTAATTGCATGGATTTTGTGATTTTTCAGACTTAATCAGTGTCTGCTGTCTCTGTCTCTGAAGTCACTGTTGATATGCATCAAGCCATTGGTGCCATCACAACATGACGCACGCACACACACATGCTCAAGTCTGCATTTTGCCTCTGCCATTACATTTTTACATTCATTGTTTAAATAGGAGTTTCTGTGGAACACCATCAAGTGTAATTTTCAATAAACATTATGTAATGAAAGATCAGTGTGAGGGGGAGGACACAATGACCTTGTGTATTAACTGTAGAAGAAAATTCCCTTTTTACTTTTTTAAAATGATGTAATAAAATGATTAAAAGTCTATTGTTTAAGTGTGAATGTGGTTTGTAAACTGCACTTTACAGTATGTAAAGAAATACAAATAAGATGTGGTCACAGTCGCAAAATGTAGGTGAAATTGTGAGGGCACAAAACAAACCATTTTCCATTGTCAATAGTGTAGTGATGAATAAATCACTGCTCACACAGAAGTCACTTTCAAACCAAGCAGGTTTCTGTTGGTCAGCACAGCGAATTCACTTGACCAACTTAAAAAAATCGTGAAATCTTCAAAGGGAATTTTTCACACTCGCACGAAACTCCCAATTATGCTGATTCCTATTAACATGTATGGAATTCACCCGCAAAATTTCACAGAGAAATTGTAAATGTGACCACACCTTTAGTGCACACTTTTATCAAGAAGAGGAGGGTGTTTTACGCCTCTATCCATAATTAATCTATTCTGAGAATTATCCAAGAGGCACAATTCGGTTTAAAACTGAATAATGCTCTTGGTGATGGAGAGATGTGTTGTGTGTGTTGTGTTTGTGTTGCTTCATCCTGCAGATTACAATGATAGAAATTCAGCTGAGCAACGGACTAAGTCTTCTTTACGTCATCTGACTTCACTTGATCGAAATACAGCACTGGAAGCACTAACAGATATGTTAGCAAGGTTGTTCAGTCGCATCTGAACATGCTGTGACGTAAGGAAAATACACCGCACACGGGGCAACAGCTATCCCAGTTGAAATACTAACATCCTCCTTTCCTCAAGAATTTTACGCAACATGCAATCAATACATCAGGACCTCTTATTCACCAAATGCTTGAACGCATGCTATCAGATCTCACAGGAAAGTGAATATGTATCTATGTTGGTGTATCGGCTGAGCGATTCAATGCTGTGAGGAGAAGAGAGCTCATACTGCAGCCCAATCGATGGCACTGAACTTTCAAAGAGAGTGACTCACTGATCCTCCACTAGCTAAGATACAAAGCAAAGACGTGCAAGATTTATATATAGCCATCTATGTTAAAATGAAAGGTCTGACATCTGTAAAATAGACCTGGACTTACTGTTCAGAGCTGTATTCTGTAAAACAGTCATCCATCCTGTTTCACACTCTCAGATGTCATTTTGAACTGTTTGAGTTAAAGAGTGCATGGTCAGTGTGCACACTCCTGAAGGTAAATTCAGTGAACATGTAAATAGATGACTGAGTCAGTACATGACTTCATGAGGATCCTTTTTCAATCATTGCTAAAATCCAATTGAAGCTAGAGAATTTTCCATCATGAATAGAGACCTTTTATTTATTCAGACATAACAGTTTACAATTAGGCTCCTTTTTTAAAATATTAAATAATTAATAATATTAAATATTTATTTAATAATTTATACATTTACGTTATGTCATTAATTAATGTTTGTCCATAATACATTGCTAATTTATACAGAATTGTTCTGTTAGTTTGTGCGGTCACACTTTATTTTAAGGTCCAATTCTCGCTATTAACAAACCATTAACTACGACTTTTGCCTCAATAAACTCCTTATTTGCTGTTTATTAATAGTTAGTAAGGTAGTTGTTAAGTTTAGGTATTGGGTAGGAATAGGATTAGTGATGTAGAATATGGTCATGCAGAATATGTGCTTTATAAGTACTAATAAACAGCTAATATGTTAATAATAGGCATGCTAATAAGCAACTAGTTAATAGTGAGAACTGGTCCCTATACTAAAGTGTTACCGTTCATGCTAATGTATTAACTATACAAGCTTTAGATTGTATATACAAAGTATACAAGCTTTTATCCTAAAGCTTTGGATAAAAGCATCTGCAAAATGACTAAATGTAAATGTAAATGTAACTAATGTTAACAAAACAAAACTACCAGCATTACCATGAAAAGTATTTTCAGTTTTTATATGGTTTCAGTATGCAATTTATCAGAAACAGCATCAAGCATCATTAATGGTTTAACATTTTAAGAATGTTTTCATAAAAAAATAAAAATAAATACTTATCTAATATTTAAAAATGAACGGTCGGTCGGCCGGTCTGTCTGTCTATTCTATCTCTCTGTCTGTCTATCTATCTCTCTGTCTGTCTGTCTGTCTATCTATCTATCTAGAATATATAATCTATAAGTATGTGTATACATATATATAAATATATATTGTGTTCATCTTTGTAATAGTTTTGGTTAAGACCAATAACCTTTTCCTGAACTCCCTGAGTGTTGATCAATGGGATCTACTGTGATGTGGACCTGCATCCTCCTGCTCTATAAGACTGATGTACCACACAAACAAGAGCTCTGAAGTGTCTCTCTCAATGATGGATGAGCCTGGGGGGCCTCAGGGTAAGGACTTCGACATAAAAACAGGACAACATCCTGACATTCGCACACAGCCTGTCTGTGGAACTGACAAGTGAGGGGAGCTAAGGGAAGTGTTGAACCATGGATACTTGCCTCCGATCAGAATAGCAGGTCCTCACGCAGCGGGAATGGAAGGTGTGCACTGACAGGCCAATGCCTTCAAAGAGTCAACTGAAGTCTGGATGGGATGGACTCCTGCAGAGTTTTTGAGACCCTGGGATTATTTTCTACTGAGGGGACTAATGAGATATAACGAGAGCACGTTCTGTTCGATTTGCTGCTGATGGTATCTCGACAAACTGCTCAATTCAAGTCCTAATTTCACCATCTCTTAAGTTTCAAAGCAATTGGGTTTGCACTCTGAAACGTCTTGAGAATTTCACAGAACGTCAATCAAATAAAAACATCCAATTAGTTGTGAATAATAGGGTTGGGAAACGAAAAACTGATCTTATTCGTGATTCTTAAAAAAAAAAAAAAAACTGAGTGATTTTTATGATGTTTGGTTCAGCTATCAGCTCTTCAACATCTGTAATACTCTGCTAATGTGGATCATGGAACAGTTTCACAATGTACCACAGCAGAAAAAGAAATGATGCTTCAGTGGAACTGAATGTGACAGGAAAGAGAGAGACTAGACATTGGCAAGTAATAGACAACCTCAACATCTTTCATGAAGAATGCCTTGTCAATGCTGGTTGCATGCAGCAACAAACTTACAAAGTCACCAGTGTAGTCTCAAACTCGCACATTGCCATTTTTTATGATTTGCATCATGGGATTAATAACATGGGATTAATTTTTATGCAGATGACACTAAGCAATATATTTCTTCCAGATCCAGATGAAATTTCTAAATTATCCAAGTTAACAAAGTGTGTTAAAGATATAAAGACTGGATGACCAGAAATGTTTTTCTATTAAGTTCTGATAAAACAGAGATATCATTCATTGGACCAAGATCCTGTACACAAAATCACTTGCAATACAACCTACATAGAAGAATGTACTGTTATTTCCAGGGCTCTGAACCAGTTCAAGGAACGAAAATGGAAACCGGAAACGAACAGAAAAATTTGAAATGGCCATTAACCGGTTAATAACGTTATTTTATCGTTTCATTTAATATTTGAAATTTGCTGTCAACCAATCACGAATTCCAGTAGTACGGTCTATGCAAATGTGATGCTGATGCCAACGAGTGAAATGCCCGCTCAGCTGTGAACTCATCATAGGTAAGTTGTAGTGGCAATGCACCGGCGTTTATCTGAGGATAGTGTAAGAAGGATTCAACAGATCACACGCAACTGCAGCGCTTCTATGAATGGAGAAAACAGAATAAAACGATAGGCTTACATAAAAAGGAATATAGGCATATACACAAAATATATTTCACTTAAATCATTGACAGATTAACAAAACGAAAGAAAAAATGTGCTGAGGTACGGTTCATTGTGACGCGTTCCAAAGTTCTCGGAAAGGAAAACGAGACAGCAGAAAATAGTTTTCTTTATTTTGCAAAAGCTTTACAGTTTTATTTATTTTGCAAAAGCTTGACAGTTTTGAATAATGTCTTGCTTCTATCTGTATAACCAACCAGTGTTGGTACGACCATCGGGCCGGTGCCTCACGTGCACACACAATATATTTTTGCGACATTGCAGACTGTTCATTATCAAAATAAAATACAGTTAAAGAAACAAATAAAAAGTTACACTGCTCAATTGTACAAAATCTGTGGCGTTCAGCGTGACTACCTGCTAATATAGCCGATGTAAAGGATGATGTTTGATTCGTGCAAAATGAGAGAGGTAGGCATCAGTTTTAATAAAGAATAAATTATATTCTTTGCATCAGCTGGGCATGGCAGGGTATGATATGACAGCTGTCATAGCCTACCCTGCTCACCCAGTATGTCTGTTTATAAGTAAGTAAGGAAGTGCATATCCTTTTGAGATATCAGTTATAATCAATTTTAATAAAACACAAGACTACATTATAAAACTCTAACAGTAGGCTATTTAATATCTATTGTTCTTCGGTTGTCAGTCAGAATGACAGTTCTTGCGTGAACATTATAGGCCTATATATAACCAAGCCAATTTTTTATTCCTTCCTTTTTGTCTTAGTGTTTAAAATATTTATTTTGAAACTAATGAATGAATGAATGAATTAAACAAACAGACATACTGGGTGAGCAGGGTAAGCTATGACAGCTGTCATATCATAGAATAGAATTTATATCTACACAGAAGAAAACCCTGTCTAGACTCTGCCCAGGTATGAGTTGTGTCGAGCTATTCATTAGCCTGTTAATTTGATGAAAAAAGACTAAATGTAGTTGCAATAAATGCGTTAAGGATCCATACAACTGCAGCAGCAGAGGACTATTATTCTGCTGAGTGATACTGCAGAAGAACTGATGATGGCACGGTTTGATCTTCAGCTGACCAATCAGCAGAAAGGGGCGTTTAATTCCCGTCCACGTGTAGAAATCGAATATTCAAGCTGTTTATTAATATTTCTACCCCTGAACGAAAAACTAAAATTTAAGCTGAATTCTCGTTTTTCATTTTCTAATTTTTCTACTTTCAATATTAAATCAAAAAACAAATGATCGAATGATACACGGATTGTACTCTGCCCAGCTTTTTGTTTTATCTTATCTGGCAACCATTCACACGCACTCTCTCTGCAGAGGCGGCGTGATCTGAAAACACAGTCATACAGTACTGTACAAGTAAGCTGGTGTTCAGCGATCTCCATGTGAGGTATTCTGCTTAAATGAAAGTGTCATTTAGCCAGTCTGTGTTCTGTCAGGGGTCTTGACTGTATTGTTTGTGATAGTGGTTGCGGATTGCAACGTTACTTATGCAACCTCTGTGTGTTATAATATTTGAGAGTAGGTTTTTGTTACACCAGTTTTCATAATGTAGACCGGGCGAGTGTATATCTGAAGCCTTTGATTTTTATTTAGCCTCTAATTGATATCCTGTTATAAATCTGTACACTAACGTTACATGAGGTGAAATAAACCATGCATACAAGTCGATATTCTATTGAGTTGTGCTTATTGGTGAAAGAGCAACTTCTAATGAAATGTAAAAATAAATTTCCCAAATGGCAACAATCATTGCAATTAAAATTGTGCAAAATAATTTTTTTTTCATAATTTTAACCATTATACAGTAAGACAAAAATGTGTAAGTTTCCACTGACTAAAACTAGACTAAAATTCTCAGACATTTAGTCGACTAAAACTTGACTAAAACTAAAACAGGACAAGTTGACTAAATATGATAAAAACTAAAAGTTACATTTGACACAGGACTAAGACAAAATTAACACTACAGGAAACTTTCCTCCATAAAATGCGCTGCACACACTCGAATATTTAGGTCGTACTGTTCTGCATCAGTGTCGTAAATAAACCTTAACCACTGTTCTAGTTGTGTCCTCTTTTGGAAGGCCAAATGAAGTAGTTTGGCTTTTGCACCGAAACACACAGTGTCTCCTCAATATGGCGGCGGCAACAATACTACAGCGAGAATAAAAGTTACGCCTTCTTTCTTTGCGTATACATTTGGGCAGTGTTATGCAAATCTTCCCACACAGTGACGTAGATATGTGGGGGCGTGTTTGAAAGAGGCGTTTGAGTAGGGCGTGGATGAGCGTTCACTTTTATAAAGAATATCTCTTTGGGTTTGAGACTTTAATCTTTGCGACTTTACAGATCTTCTGTATGCACGAATGGCTTTTAACACGCCAAAGACAAAGGAAAACACGAAATCAGATCATATGACCCCTGTAAGTTCTTTATTGATTATAAAATACTACTACTTGCCTATAAAGGCCTAAACGCTCCAGTTCCTTTGTATTTAACCAATCTTTCCTTATGCTAGAATCATGCTCTTTAAGGTCAAAATACTCTGGACTTTTGATAGCACCAAAGATATCAAAGTCTACTTAAGGAGGTTGGTCTCCTAAACTGAAATGCTATAAACAGCAGCTATGCTAATTTTTCTCATTTTGTTTTCTTATTTCTACCTTGGTATGCCCACCCCGAGGTACAGTTACTAATGATAGTGGCAGCTCCAGTTTGGATCCAGGCTTTCAGACAGATTTCAGACACCAACACTCTGGAAAATACCAAATGTCGTTGGACATTTAAAACATAAATATTATCCTTATATTTTAATCATTAATCATTTGGTTTTTCCTGTTCCTATTCCCATTTAGTTCTATTAATCCCAGGTGTGTCCCATTAGTTTCTGTTTATATAAGGTGTGTTTTGCCCCTTGTTTTCTGTCCGCTGTCGAATGTCATTTCGTGTCCTCCGTGTATCCAGAGTCTCTGTATTCCCAGCTTTTGTTTATTAAATCTTTGAAGTTTACTTTATTCTTCGTCTCCGTG
>NW_015505274.1:2554749-2557659 GCF_001515645.1 Sinocyclocheilus grahami
ATAGAATAGAATTTATATCTACACAGAAGAAAACCCTGTCTAGACTCTGCCCAGGTATGAGTTGTGTCGAGCTATTCATTAGCCTGTTAATTTGATGAAAAAAGACTAAATGTAGTTGCAATAAATGCGTTAAGGATCCATACAACTGCAGCAGCAGAGGACTATTATTCTGCTGAGTGATACTGCAGAAGAACTGATGATGGCACGGTTTGATCTTCAGCTGACCAATCAGCAGAAAGGGGCGTTTAATTCCCGTCCACGTGTAGAAATCGAATATTCAAGCTGTTTATTAATATTTCTACCCCTGAACGAAAAACTAAAATTTAAGCTGAATTCTCGTTTTTCATTTTCTAATTTTTCTACTTTCAATATTAAATCAAAAAACAAATGATCGAATGATACACGGATTGTACTCTGCCCAGCTTTTTGTTTTATCTTATCTGGCAACCATTCACACGCACTCTCTCTGCAGAGGCGGCGTGATCTGAAAACACAGTCATACAGTACTGTACAAGTAAGCTGGTGTTCAGCGATCTCCATGTGAGGTATTCTGCTTAAATGAAAGTGTCATTTAGCCAGTCTGTGTTCTGTCAGGGGTCTTGACTGTATTGTTTGTGATAGTGGTTGCGGATTGTAACGTTACTTATGCAACCTCTGTGTGTTATAATATTTGAGAGTAGGTTTTTGTTACACCAGTTTTCATAATGTAGACCGGGCGAGTGTATATCTGAAGCCTTTGATTTTTATTTAGCCTCTAATTGATATCCTGTTATAAATCTGTACACTAACGTTACATGAGGTGAAATAAACCATGCATACAAGTCGATATTCTATTGAGTTGTGCTTATTGGTGAAAGAGCAACTTCTAATGAAATGTAAAAATAAATTTCCCAAATGGCAACAATCATTGCAATTAAAATTGTGCAAAATAATTTTTTTTTCATAATTTTAACCATTATACAGTAAGACAAAAATGTGTAAGTTTCCACTGACTAAAACTAGACTAAAATTCTCAGACATTTAGTCGACTAAAACTTGACTAAAACTAAAACAGGACAAGTTGACTAAATATGATAAAAACTAAAAGTTACATTTGACACAGGACTAAGACAAAATTAACACTACAGGAAACTTTCCTCCATAAAATGCGCTGCACACACTCGAATATTTAGGTCGTACTGTTCTGCATCAGTGTCGTAAATAAACCTTAACCACTGTTCTAGTTGTGTCCTCTTTTGGAAGGCCAAATGAAGTAGTTTGGCTTTTGCACCGAAACACACAGTGTCTCCTCAATATGGCGGCGGCAACAATACTACAGCGAGAATAAAAGTTACGCCTTCTTTCTTTGCGTATACATTTGGGCAGTGTTATGCAAATCTTCCCACACAGTGACGTAGATATGTGGGGGCGTGTTTGAAAGAGGCGTTTGAGTAGGGCGTGGATGAGCGTTCACTTTTATAAAGAATATCTCTTTGGGTTTGAGACTTTAATCTTTGCGACTTTACAGATCTTCTGTATGCACGAATGGCTTTTAACACGCCAAAGACAAAGGAAAACACGAAATCAGATCATATGACCCCTGTAAGTTCTTTATTGATTATAAAATACTACTACTTGCCTATAAAGGCCTAAACGCTCCAGTTCCTTTGTATTTAACCAATCTTTCCTTATGCTAGAATCATGCTCTTTAAGGTCAAAATACTCTGGACTTTTGATAGCACCAAAGATATCAAAGTCTACTTAAGGAGGTTGGTCTCCTAAACTGAAATGCTATAAACAGCAGCTATGCTAATTTTTCTCATTTTGTTTTCTTATTTCTACCTTGGTATGCCCACCCCGAGGTACAGTTACTAATGATAGTGGCAGCTCCAGTTTGGATCCAGGCTTTCAGACAGATTTCAGACACCAACACTCTGGAAAATACCAAATGTCGTTGGACATTTAAAACATAAATATTATCCTTATATTTTAATCATTAATCATTTGGTTTTTCCTGTTCCTATTCCCATTTAGTTCTATTAATCCCAGGTGTGTCCCATTAGTTTCTGTTTATATAAGGTGTGTTTTGCCCCTTGTTTTCTGTCCGCTGTCGAATGTCATTTCGTGTCCTCCGTGTATCCAGAGTCTCTGTATTCCCAGCTTTTGTTTATTAAATCTTTAAAGTTTACTTTATTCTTCGTCTCTGTGCTCCGAAGACAAGTCCGCCAACTGTGCCGTTGTCATGCCTGCCGGCCACGACTCACTCAAGCCCACCGGCTGCGCCGTTGTCAAGTCTGCTGGCCACGGCTCCCAAAAGCCCGCTGGCCGCTTCAGAGTCAAGGTTGCTCAGCCCCAGAGCTCGCTCCAGTGTCGGCTCCAGCCCCAGAGCTCGCTCCATTGTCGGCTCCAGCCCCAGAGCTCGGTCCAGTGTCAGCTCCAGCCCCAGAGCCCGCTCCAGTGGCGGCTCCAGCCCCAGAGCTCGCTCCAGTGTCGGCTCCAGCCCCAGAGCTCACTCCAGTGTCGGCTCTAGCCGCAGAATTCGCTCCAGTGAGGGCTCCTGCTCCCGAGTATAGCCCACGGAGTGCTACTGTTCCTGAGTATAGCCCATGGAGGGCTCCTGATCCCCCGTTGAGCCCAGGCAGGGTTCTTGATCCCCCATCAAGCCCAGGGAGGGCTCCTGATCCCCCATCGAGCCCAGGGAGGTCTCCTAATCCACAGTCGAGCCCAGGGAAGGCTCCTGTTCATGAGTATAGCCCATGGAGGGCTCCTGTTCCAGAGTACAGACCTCGGAGAGGGCCTCGGAGCCCGAAATCTTCCCCAAGTATTTTTTTTGGGGGGGGGGTTCCTCCCCCCAGGTTAATGTTTATGCCCATATTTGGTTTTTCCTGTTCCTATTCCCATTTAGTTCTATTGATCCCAGGTTCCCAGGTG
>NW_015505274.1:2558550-2604971 GCF_001515645.1 Sinocyclocheilus grahami
CCCATTAGTTTCTGTTTATATAAGGTGTGTTTTGCCCCTTGTTTTCTGTCCGCTGTCGAATGTCATTTCGTGTCCTCCGTGTATCCAGAGTCTCTGTGTTCCCAGCTTTTGTTTATTAAATCTTTAAAGTTTACTTTATTCTTCGTCTCTGTGCTCCGAAGACAAGTCCGCCAACTGTGCCGTTGTCATGCCTGCCGGCCACGACTCACTCAAGCCCACCGGCTGCGCCGTTGTCAAGTCTGCTGGCCACGGCTCCCAAAAGCCCGCTGGCCGCTTCAGAGTCAAGTTTGCTGGCTACTCCGAAGTGGAGCCCACTGGTCGTGGCTCCCCCAAGCCCGCCGGCCGCTCTGAAGATAGGCCCGCCGGCAGCCCCAGAGCTCGCTCCAGTGTCGGCTCCAGCCCCAGAGCTCACTCCAGTGTCGGCTCTAGCCGCAGAATTCGCTCCAGTGAGGGCTCCTGCTCCCGAGTATAGCCCACGGAGTGCTACTGTTCCTGAGTATAGCCCATGGAGGGCTCCTGATCCCCCGTTGAGCCCAGGCAGGGTTCTTGATCCCCCATCAAGCCCAGGGAGGGCTCCTGATCCCCCATCGAGCCCAGGGAGGTCTCCTAATCCACAGTCGAGCCCAGGGAAGGCTCCTGTTCATGAGTATAGCCCATGGAGGGCTCCTGTTCCAGAGTACAGACCGCGGAGGGCCTCGGAGCCCGAAATCTTCCCCAAGTATTTTTTTGGGGGGGGGGGTAGTAGGGCTCCAGCCGTAGTGGCCGAGGCTGGGGACACGACCTCAGCGGCTGCTCCGCCATGGCCTCCCGTGCCCCCTGCTCTGCCATGGCGACCCAAATCTCTGTATTCCCAGCTTTTGTTTATTAAACCTTCGAAGTTTACTTTATTCATCATCTCCCTGTTCGTTCCTGTGCTCCCAGTGTGCGTGTCGTGACAATACGTTTCTTTGTAAATCATTTTATTATTATTGTTCATGCTCATTATGTTTATGCTCATAGTGCATTGACTAATGTTGACGGATACAAGTATTGATTTAAAAAATGTATTAGTAAATATTGAAATGAACATCAACAAAGATACAGTAAAAGTTCATGGTTCACAATTTAGTTAACTAATATTAACAAATTAGACCTTATGGTAAAGTGTTACTGATAAACCAAATATAGCATGATACAATTTATTTACTATAAAGTAAGGATAATTGGTGCTTCAAAAACACTAAGAATAATTAATAAATTCTTAACTGGAATCATTAACTTGGCTCTGGAAGTACCTAACTATGGTTAAAAATAATAATAATTTAATTGTTGATTTCTCTGTGAAAATTATACTTGAATATGTAAGTATAATAAGTGATTTACACACACACACACATTATATACAGTGGGGGGAAAAAAGTATTTAGTCAGCCACCAATTGTGCAAGTTCTCCCACTGAAAAAGATGAGAGAGGCCTATAATTTTCATCATAGGTATACCTCAACTATGAGAGACAAAATGAGAAAAAAAATCCAGAAAATCACATTGTAGGATTTTTAAAGAATTTATTTGCAAATTATGGTGGAAAATAAGTATTTGGTAAATAACAATAATAATTTAATCTCAATACTTTGTTATAATCCCCCTTGTTGGCAATGACAGAGGTCAAACGTTTTCTGTAAGTCTTCACAAGGTTTTCACAGTATTAACTTAGTTTATTATCTGTCTTGAGATTAGTATTCTTTACTTAAGTTGTATAGCAAAAGTATTACCACCATTTGAATAGGATTACAGTAGGATTAGTTTGTGATGATCTAAACGTCATCTTGCCTATTACGAGAGTAAGGTTAACAAGTATTGGTTCCTTTTGTTTGCAGAGATGAAGCTCTTTAATCACTTCATTTATGACAGTGCCAAACATGGTGCCAACGAAGTGAATCAGTCCAATTCTGTTATTTACAGTCTGTAAAGGCCTGTGGTCAGTCAGCTGATGGCGAAGTACAGAGAAAGTGAAAGCGACAGAGAAGTATCAACACCACATGCTGCTGGCTGTGCAGCCCATTATTGTGGTGGTACTGAGAAAAGGTCACGCTGATCGTCCGGATCCCCCTCTCATTCCTGCACAATCTCTCGCTCTCTATCAATTTCTCGCTTTACGGCTCCTTTGCATGCCAAAGCACTAAAAAAAACTTCCTTTTCCAGGCAATCGTTATGAGACCCCTAATCACAGGCGTGCAGATGCTCCACTCACTTAATATGTCTCCATATCGACCTGAAGGAAAGCATGGGCGTGAGTGTGAGATAATCCTCTTTATAAACTGAAGGGGTCTGGTGAAAGGAATAAAATGCCCAACACAGTATTAGAGAGAAAGAATGATCAGAGTGGCCTTAAACCAGTGCTTTTCAAAGTGTGTGAGTTCACAAGAATCAGTTCAGTTCTGATATGCTGTTGAATCCGGCATATAATTTTTTTTTTTGTGTGAATCAACATGCAAGATTTGAATGACAAATCTAGGGGAAGATGCCTTTAAAGCCTAACATATAAATTATTTCTATATAACACAATCAACAAAATACAAAACAAATAATATAAAAAAATGGGTAACACTTTAGAATTGGGAACACATATTCACTAGTTTTTCATGAACAAACTCCTAATTTGCTGCTTATTAATAGTTAGTAAGGTAGTTGATATGTTTAGGTATGGAGTAGATTAAGGGATCTAAAATATGTTCATGCAGAATAAGGCATCAATATGTGCTTCATAAGTACCAATAAACAGCTAATATGCTGGTAATATGCACAACTTTAAAAGTGACAAATGGTCCTTAAAATAAAGTGTTACCAACAAATATTATTTTTCATTAGTAAACATTTTTAATAGGCAGTCAAGATTGTGGTGGGGACAGAGAGGCGCACAAGCTCTTCTGGTTTCAAATGGTTTTTGACTAAACAATGAGAACCACTGCCTTATACTAACTATCCACTGACTTTTCTCACTTTAAATGATGCCACATTCAAACACTAAACTGTAAAATGAGAAGGTGACAACATTCATTTTGATTTCAAAGACATGGGAATGTGTCATGTACTTGAAGCTGGATTCACATAATGGAATCAGTTTTTCGTTCCAGGCTGAGGCTTAGCGGAGGGATGAGGTTAGACGAGGACTGCAGAAGCAGCAGTAGACTCAGCTTGATCCATCAGTACATGCAGATGCTTCTCTCACACCTGCTCCTCCTCTGTCTCTATCTGTGTGTCTCCCTCCTTCCAGGTCTTGAAGGATTAATCACTTAGCCAAAAAACCCAATTTGCTTAATTCCATAAAATACAAGCAATTAGGCACGTGGTGTCACTGTGATGAATCCTCCATTTATTTCCAGCTCTCCTCACAGCAGCTCAGGGTTCATAGACACAGTTTAGAGGAAAGAAGTCAGACAGCTTATACTGCAGAAAACACCTGGGTCTGGACCGATCAGTCATGAATGAATCATTTTTTTTTGGACTGATTCTTTTAAGCGAATAAATAATTTTCATTTACTTCCATTTTTATGCACTGACTCTTTTTCATATTATCTGACTTATACTGCAGAAAACACCTGGGTCTGGACCGATCAGTCATGAATGAATCATTTTTTTTGGACTGATTCTTTTAAGCGAATAAATAATTTTCATTTACTTCCATTTTTATGCACTGACTCTTTTTCATATTATCTGTTCTCTGCAGTCCAGTGAAGCATTGTGAAGCATGTGACTATACGTTTTGTGCATTTTTTCTTGCATTTCTTCCTGATCGAGTCAGCATTTTGAGTCTCAAAAAATAAACAAAAAAAAAACTAGGACATGCCATTCATGAACAAATTGTACCGTTCATGAATGTGGATATGCTGACCAACAATCCTGAATGAAAGGGGGCATGTTATTTGTTCAGTTCGGCATGCAAATTGATCTCACTCAACAAGAAAAAGGAAAATATATGAATGTGTAAAAATAACCTATGACCATACACCAATATAGCAAAGCTCATTTGTTGGCACTTAATTTCAAGCAATTCGAAACACGGTGCAGTTGTGCTTTGGGCAACTCAAGTTCAAACCTGGCCCTTGGTACTTTCCAATCCCATCCTCCTCTTTTCCACATAGCTGCCTGTCAAGTCTCTACTGTGCAATACAACAAAGGAAAAATGGCAATAATAATAATAAAACCTTATAATTTATTTATTTACATTATTATCGTTGCCATTTTCGATAGATTGATAAAAGTCAAGTCCAGCATTTGACAAAATGGAGGAAAAATCAATTGTGGAGACATGCTATGATGCTTGAACACACTTTCTTGAGTCTCTTTGTCTTGATTGTCATGACTGTTTTTAAACTTCTTACTTTTATTGATGTATAGCCTCACACATTACACACAAAAAAAGCCTGGCTGCCACATGATGCAATGTAACCTACAGAAAGAGTCATTGAACGAATAAGTGAACAAACCTGAATAAGCCTTTTTTTTTCAGAACCAAATCAAGGGATTTACGGAGATTAATGGAATTCAGCAACACCAAAGAACTGCCAAACCTCTACTTTATGTAATCTCCACCGGTTTGAAAACCTCGTCTGTGGCAAAGCTAAATCCAAATCTTCTAGACTCCATTTCTATGGTCTCTGCAAATTTAAAACGATTCATTTAAAAAAAAAAAAAACTCTTGCTTTACTGGAATATCAAATCATACTTAAGTTAATATTTCTCATAATTTTAAAGGCATAGTCCACTAACAAATTAAATTCTATCACCATTTACTTATCTTCATGTTGTCCCAAACCCATAAGAGTTTTGTTCATTTTTAATATTGCCTAATAATTTTTGTCCCTTCATTTAAAGTCCAAGCAACCAAAAAAAAAAAAAAAAAAAAAAAAAAAAAAGTTCATAAAGAGATCCTAAAAGAAATCCAAATGAATAGACCAGTTTAATCCAAATATTCTGAAGAGATACACTCACTTTATAAAGTGAACAGATTTAATTTAGGTTTTTCTTCACATATAAACAATGATCAACCATAGAACACATCAAAAATAGGAAACTGAAGCTCAGCCGTACTTGCTTGACACACTAGAACGTATCTCATTGGTTCTCGAGCATCAAGCAAGCACATTTGAGCTTCTGAATTTCATTTCTGGGTCAGCTAACCCTTTAAGGATAAAACTAGGCATGAGCATATTTTCCAGTGCACATCATTTCAAATCAACCAGCATTGCTCATTAGTTACTAGTGTATACTGCATTCCTATCTGTATGTTTTGCAGTAACGCAGCATTACTCTGAGAAGCTGGCATGGCCTGCACATGGTGCGTCATGATGGCTGATGTGTGAGGGGAATGTGAGGACCATTGTTCCGCTTTGGAGGTGAAGAATGAATGTGGCTTTATCCAGAGTAGATTCCTGAGGAACAGATCTGTGTGTCTGTCCTGCTGTTACCATAGTGACACACCAAACGCCGGTCCCCTCAGACAGCGCACATCATTCTCCTCTCTCAGGGAGAGATATGCAGCCAACGAAGGGATTACTTTTATCAGAGTATCCATAAAATGTGCTTTATCTAATCTCTCGACATCACTGCCGCACAACAACGGTACAGACACGAGCAAATAGAGAAAACTCACAAAATGGCCGCCATCCAAAATTCAAGCATGACTCTGCATCCGCTGCAATGGACAACCTTCAATAAAATGAAGTTACCTTTGTAATTGAATGATTTTATGATTAAAACAGTCTTTCAGAGTGAAAGGGCAAAATGTTCCCAAAAAAAGTCAATGTAGCCTCTGAGTCTGTATTACAAACTGATGAGCTGCGCAAAGGGCACGTTACAAACAGACTGGCTTGGCAGATAGCCTGTTTTGGGGCATTAGATTAAATTTGTGTGGTCCATTTTTGTGGGCATTGTGTGGCATGAAGTTCTTTTTACTTACTAGACTAAAGTAAAAGCTGGCTACACTGTAAACAGACCTCTTTAAGAGCTGAACAGTAGTGTGGGATAGCATTACTGAGAGGAACAATACAGTAAAGTGCTTCCTAAACTTTCAGCCAACAGCGAAGGAGATCATCTCCTGAATTTACTGTGAATGTCTTTGGATGTGGAAGTACAAGAAACTCTTACTTCTCTCAGATATGTTTATTATGTAATCATGGACGACAGAATTGAGTCTTTTTTGACTAGACTAGTCTTTACCACTCTGCAGCTTCCTCTGGCCAATAAGGTGCAACTTAGCTAATATGTGACGTAACAGACCATTCATACCACCATCTTAGGGTGGGTTTAAACAGTTGATACTATTATGATAGACTGGTATTGAAATATATATACTATATACTATATTATATACTAATGCTACTGTGCAATTATATATACTGTATATATATATATATATATATATATATATACAGTATATATAATCACACAAGAGCATTATTATACAAACCTCACGTTACAAACAGACTGGCTTGGCAGATAGCCTGTTTTGGGGCATTAGATTAAATTTGTGTGGTCCATTTTTGTGGGCATTGTGTGGCATGAAGTTCTTTTTACTTACTAGACTAAAGTAAAAGCTGGCTACACTGTAAACAGACCTCTTTAAGAGCTGAACAGTAGTGTGGGATAGCATTACTGAGAGGAACAATACAGTAAAGTGCTTCCTAAACTTTCAGCCAACAGCGAAGGAGATCATCTCCTGAATTTACTGTGAATGTCTTTGGATGTGGAAGTACAAGAAACTCTTACTTCTCTCAGATATGTTTATTATGTAATCATGGACGACAGAATTGAGTCTTTTTTGACTAGATAGGTACAGTATATATAATTGCACAGTAGCATTAGTTTACAATCAGCTATATAGATAACACTGAAGAAATTGGGTCAATTTTATGTCAGAAACGTGTGAATTTTATGTTTATGTCCATTAAAAATAAATAAGTACAGCCTATTTAATAGAAAAAGGCCCATTCACACCAAGAATGATACTATAAAGATAACTATAATGTTAACTATATTAGCATCCACACCAACAGACAATAACGTTCTGGGACCCAATACATGAGTTGTGTCCCAAATGGCGTACTATACACTAGAGGTCTACACGGAGGACCCGAGACCCAAGGACCCGGGACCCGACCCGGGATCCGTACGGTTTCGAGGCTATATTTTAAATGGTCAGCCGGGTCCGGGTCGGGTCCCAATCTATTACTTCGGGTCCCGGGTCTGTTTAACTTTGTGTGTAATACCCGAGTCGATCGGACTCGGAGAACACCCGGCCATTATCAGAGTCAGTCAGCGCTGTGCGTGTGTTGTTTTGTAACTTTCAACTTGTAAAATTAGGATGAGAAAAGTGTGAGTCGGTAATTTGAAATAAGGTGGGAAAAAAAAGTTTTTAATGTTAATGTTAATGCACACGCACGGTGATAATGGATACCTTCATGAGTGATGTGAGTTATTATTGATTATTTTTTAAACAATATTATGAATGAACTGTCTTGTTGTTATATCAAAAATTTTTGCAAGTTGACTCGAGATACAAAAAATGCAAAACTGCAAAGTCGCATTTGTCATCCGTCACCGTGACAGCAAGTGGACTTTTGAAACTGGAATAATGAGTGGATTACGCATTTCAATTGTGTCTTCCCGGCCGGGTTCGGGTCCATCTTTCAAATAATTGACGGTCTGCGTCGGTTCCGGGTAGTAAATTTTTGACATTTTTCAGTTCTGCATGGGCCCGGATTCAACTTTCAAAATAATAGACGGGTCCGGGTCGGTTCAGTGTAGCACATTTACGGGTCTCTTCGGGTTTGGGTACGAATTTTTGGACCCGTGTAGACCTCTACTATACACTATTCATTATACACTATGTACTTATGCACTATGTACTTAACCGTGTAGTGTATGAATTGTATAAGGTTATTTTGTCATTCATAATTGGAGTCTGATAGCCCCTCCCCTTCTAAGATGTAATTAAACATGCAACAGTTGAGTGCAAGTGTCCAACATTTCACATGTCATTTAAATGCATCATCCGGGTATTTACACTTTTTGGAATTTTCTGTGTGAATGCACTACTAGCACTACGTATACAACAAAATGGCATAGAATAGTGCATAAGTATGTGAATTGGGATGAACCTATATGGAAATTTGAAAAGAAGTTAAGAAATTTCATTAAGATAAATTCTAAGAAGTTCATAAGAATGTTTTTTAATGCAATTCATGGAATTTTTACTAAGTTCTCAAGTATTTACTTAAAGGGATAGTTTACTCAACTATATGAAAATTATGTCATCATCATTCACCCTCAAGCTGTTACAAACATGTATGAGTTTCAACCAAACAGTTGACGGTAACCATTGGCCTCCATACAATGGAAAAAAAAATACTATGGAAGTTAATGGCTACATAATGTCAACTTTTTGGTAACCAACATTCTTCAAAATATCTTCCTGTATGCTCAACAGAAGAAAAAACTCATACAGGTTTGGAAGAATTTGAGGAAATACTGACAGAATTTAAATTTTTTGGGGAACTATCCCTTTGAAAATCCCTTTTTTCTGACTGTATAGCAGTTCTTGCTGAAGATTCACTGATAAATTCAATATAAAATTCCTCAAAGGCCATCTTTTTGCAGCGCCTGCAGATTATCAGAATAATCACGAGCAAGTGCACTCTACTTTTGTTGCGAGTGGCTTTACAGTCAATGAATGGACTGTGGATGGTCTGTGGGACTAAACACAATGAGGCAAGTGATCCTTAAGGTAAAAAAAGCTTCTTCGCCACATAATATAATAAAATACAAATAACAATAATAATAGAATTAGAAAATAAGAGACACATTAATGAGATGCCTAAGATTACTAGTCATTAGATAGATCAGGTGACAGATCCCAAACAATCCCATTTGCTTTGCTGGGTACGACAACACAGAACAGAACAGAATAAAACCAAGTGTATTTTTAGTGTAGCAAACCTTTTCATAATGATTAATATCGTGTATGATGAGCCTCAGCAAACAGCCCTTTGAAATGATTAGTATGCTAATTTCACCAAAAGCAGGTTATATAAAGCTGTTTCCATATGTAAAACCTTTTCACCAAAAGTGGCAGAATATCTTTAGCTTAGCTCATGCGTTACGTGATGACTCATACATACATTCCTCTGACTTCTGAATGTTCCTGTCATTAGGATGCATTATCTCTGCTTGCTACCTTCCGCTAACTGCGTAGCCATGAAATCTTAACATCTGAGAGGAAGTCGGACGAGTGTGGATTAAGTGTGTGAGTCATCCATAGGAATGTAGTTCCTGGCTGTAGGATCCTGACAGATGCATTCAAACACCACAGGGTCTGATGCTTCTCCTAAATGGAGTGTGTCATGGGCTCTTCGCTGCACTGTTAACCAAGTGTCATCTCGCACAAAAAAGATAGTTGCTTAGTGCTCTGACACATTTAGTTTATGGACCACTACAGGCCCAAGGCATTTCTGAAATGAATACTGTTCATAATCCAGTTACTCTGCTACAGTAGCATTGCCACCTGCTAACAAAATCCCAAATGGCTTTGTTATATATATATATATATATATATATATATATATATATAAACCCAGAGGGCTTGAGGATTTTCACAATAGTTGAAATTAAGTCAGATGATGTTCTCTTTTTAAGGGCTCATATCACACTTTTTTATCACTCAAGTTTTCCTCCCTGAGGTCCAATTATAATTTTAAATTGAGGTTTTTAATATCAGAAACATTCCTAATTTCAGCCCTGTCTCATGAAGGAAAAAAAATTCCACCAGTAGTGACATTTCTGCAAAATGATATTACGTTCTTGAATGTTTCGTGGCAATTTCAAGGTGAAATGTCCAGCAATTGGCACTAAAAATGACATGTTTGTATTTTGTTTTTTTTCCCTCTGAAACAGATGAAAGTGATTCTGGCAACATTCATTTCGCTACGCTGGTTGTTCTACACATATACTGTATCGCCACAGTTGGGAAATAAAATGTTCAGTGAGTGAACATCGGGTTGACTACTATTGGTTACATTATAAATGATAGTATAAAGAAAAGCAAAGATGAGATGAAAGAAAAAAAGCACTTGCTGAAGCAACCATGCCATTTAAGCTTGCTTTCACAAGGCTATGAGCTCTTTTGTTGAGTATCAACAGTTTTTGGTGTACAGATGGTACTCAACCAGAATGAGCTTTTTACTGCCGCGGGTACCGCCGCTGCCGTGTCTGTAAAATGTATTTGCAGCCTTTAACTACTGAGTGCCGCTTTAACCACATACTTTGACAAGTTCAATGAACATTTTTGCAAGTAGCAGTCAGCTTTGCCTTGCCAGTGGGCTAGATTTGAGGTTGCACTCGCTGATAATTTTAGGAAAAATACTGTAGTATTTTAGATTTTTACACTTTTAACAGGTGTACAGTTTTATTTATATCATATGTCTCGTATATTACCTTAAACTAAAGAAAAGCTGGTTTATGAAGGTCTATTTTAAGGTCTAAAAATGCATTAATCAAACTTGCTGTGCTTATTGATTAGACTTGAAAAAAAAGAAAAGATGCACTGAAATACTTGTGTTCCTGAAAGTATAAGAAGAATAAAAAAAACTTCAATAACCAAGTGAATCACTGGTTGATTTTTCAGCACTATTTATTGCTATAAGAATATATTTTTTATGTGACAACTCTATGGAAACAGGAATGGAAGCTGAGTAACTCTGTGAACCTTGTAGTAAGAAAATAAAATAATTAAATGAATGCACCCATGACTTCAGTGCTAAGTTCAAATGATTAGAACATTCCCAGCATGTAAGGGTGGAGAGGGAAAAATAATTATGTACTTTTCAAAACCATGCAACTTCAGAATGAACTGACTTATCCATGCTGAAAACTACATTATCATGGTCACTAGGGTTCATTACTGCCTATATAGATATCTAAAGTGGAAAAAATGCAATAAAGCCTTGCAAGTTGCAAGACTTTCCTTTGAAAACCAAAGAGCAAAGTTCATGGCAGCATCTCAAGCTTTATTGGCTCCTGAAGCTGATGTGATTGAAACTACTGCTCTTTATTTTCGCGTGAAGCTCCTAGCGCCCTTGATGTTTCTGAAGGAGTGATGAGGCAAATGAGAAGAATAGTGTAATGTCACTCATATAAAGTGACCTTGGTGAATTTCTGCACAGTAACAAGACAGCACATACCTCAGTGTCTGGGAGTCATAGGACAAGGCTGAGCAATGAAATGGCCACAGACCTTTGTCTTTAGACGCCTCTCACCGCATCAGAACAAATAAAGCCAGGCAACCTACGCAGAGCTGAGCCGTCTCTAAACAATCTCCACTTCAGACTGAATGAATGCTAAAGCAATGCTGTCTCTATTCAAAAGATGCTGATTTCATAGATTCATTACGTGATTGGCTTTCTGTGTGGGGGCTGCTTTTCTGTGCTTGATTGAAAAACCATTCACCTGCCACAATGGACAACATCTCTTCATTATTTCTCAGTGCCGCACCGGCAACCTTGGGAATTGTATGTTGAGTGAAAAACAGCCTTCTAAGCAACAGACTTCTGGTAGGAGTGATGAGGCAGATGAGAAGAATAGTGTAATGTCACTCATATAAAGTGACCTTGGTGAATTTCTGCACAGTAACAAGACAGCACATACCTCAGTGTCTGGGAGTCATAGGACAAGGCTGAGCAATGAAATGGCCACAGACCTTTGTCTTTAGATGCCTCTCACCGCATCAGAACAAATAAAGCCAGGCAACCTACGCAGAGCTGAGCCGTCTCTAAACAATCTCCACTTCAGACTGAATGAATGCTAAAGCAATGCTGTCTCTATTCAAAAGATGCTGATTTCATAGATTCATTACGTGATTGGCTTTCTGTGTGGGGGCTGCTTTTCTGTGCTTGATTGAAAAACCATTCACCTGCCACAATGGACAACATCTCTTCATTATTTCTCAGTGCCGCACCGGCAACCTTGGGAATTGTATGTTGAGTGAAAAACAGCCTTCTAAGCAACAGACTTCTGGTAAATTCTGGATGCGACATTAAATGAAGAAAGTTGTGTGATACCAAGTTACACTCAGTTGCACTTGAAGCCTAATTTAATAAGTGCACAAAGTTTGTTCCCCACTTCCCTAAGTTTTATCAACACTACACACAATGTATTTTCTTCTAATCTGTAGCCACTATACGATGACGAGGAAAAACAATGTAAACATAGTATTTCATGCAGGCATTACAGAGGTGTAAGTTCTTTCATGACAGCTCACACAGGACAGTTAGCACACGTACAGTGAGGAAAAAAAGTCAGCCACCAATTGTGCAAGTTCTCCCACTTAAAAAGATGAGAGAGGCCTGTAATTTAAAGGTACGTGCTTATTATTTTCATTTAATATTACAAGTAAGATGTATTGCCTGTAAAATATGAAATTTTGATAAGGAATCCGTTTATATTGAAGTATTGCAGTACTGCATAATACATCACATTATAAACGACTATCAATGCTTGAATCAAACTCACTCAAAATACCAACAATTTCTGAACAGGGAAATCTACACCACAATACAGTAATCAGGATCACATGCTGCAAAGTCTCCACTCCAAGTCGGTGCTCATATAAGGCTAAACTTCTGCGTCGCTGAACACTCCCTCACTGCTTCGGCAATAGTCACTGTAGCTTAACACTGTCACCCTAACTGAGATTCGTTCATTCAAAAATCCAAACAGCTGAGAACAGTTTTTACTGTATGTGAATCAGTTTCACATACTCAAGTGTCATTTAAAAACTACAGGTTAGAACAGAATACAAATGGATGTGGATTTGTCAGTTGTGAGCCATTAGCTGTTGCATGAACACAAAGTATTTCAGCACTTACTGTAGTTCTGTCAAAAAAGTTTCTGTTTTATAAAAAGCTTTTATAAACAGCTGCAAGCATGCATACTGTGACACACACACACACACATACACACACACACAAACACTGTATTTTTGTTTACAGTGTGGTCACCTGCCACTAATTGCTTAAATATCAAATGACAAAAAATATAAAGAACTGATTTTGTCCATGATTTCCTCTACTGAAGCAGTTATGTCATTGTTAACTAAAAAAAAAACTTTTGTGAGTTGAAATAAAACAAAATAAATGTAAAAAAATTACTAAAACTTAAAAATAAATAAAAAAAATTCAATTAAAAATAAACAAATATTTTTAGAAAATTCTCACTATTAGCTAAATATTAACAACTCCTAAGGTAGCTGTTAGGTATGGGGATTAAGGGATCTAAAATATGATCATGCAGAATAAAATACATTAATATGTGTTTTATTAATACTAATAAACAGCCAATATGCTAGTAATAATGCATGCTTTATAAAATGCAAATAATGACAAAAATACTAAAATGTAAAGTAAAATTAAAATGAAAACTGAAAAAAGAGCTAATTTAATATATGAATAAACACAATAATAGTATATAAATAATACTAACAATGTGCTGAAGTTGGCAACCCTATCGATATTTCCAGCACTGCACACTAACCAGTTATGAAACAATCAGTTAGAGGCAGTGGCACATAAATGCAAATACACAAAAATCACAAAAAACTCATCAGCCTCATAAAAAAAAGCAAAATGCTCCTGAGAAGCATGTAAACACAGTAGCTCTTTAATTTATCACAGCGAGTCAATGTTTTGATTTCAGTTGCATTTTGGGGTCAAAGTGAGAGGCGAGACTGTAGTGAGGCGGCCTGGTGAACTGATTAGCCCGAGCGCTCTGTTTCACAACCCTCCATCACAGGCAAATCAGTGCGGCTGAGCTCTCCATCCAAAAACCTGATGGCCTAAACACCTCGGCTGATTCTGATTGGAGCGCTGCTTGCAGGGATGAGAGGGGACAGCAGGAGTGTCTGGTTACCGTAGCAATGGGCCCGATCTGGAGTGGCTTTCTCATATGAATTGTACCTTTGGGTACATCGCAGCAAGCAAAGTGAATAGAACAGGAACAGGAGGGAGAGAAAGTTAACATTTGATGGCTGCTCTGTCATCTTCGTCATCAGTTAGGAACCTAGGTGTGCTATTTGATAGCAAACTTTCCTTTGAAAGCCACGTTTTTATTATTTGTAAAACTGCATTTTTCCATCTCAAAAATATATAAAAATTGTGACCTATGCTCTCAATGCCAAATGCAGAAATGTTCATTCATGCGTTCATGACCTCAAGGTTAGATTATTGTAATGCTTTATTGGGTGGTTGTACTGCACGCTTAATAAACAAACTCCAGCTGGTCCAAAATGCAGCAGCTAGAGTTCTTACTAGAACCAGGAAGTATGACCATATTAGCCCAGTTCTGTCAACACTGCACTGGCTCCCTATTAAACATTGTATAGATTTTAAAATCTTGCTTATTAGTTATAAAGCCCTGAATGGTTTAGCACCTCAGTATTTGAATGAGCTCTTATTACATTATAGTCCTCCATGTCCGCTGCGTTCTCAAAATTCTGAATTTCATACCTAGAATATCAAAATCAACTGCGGGTGGCAGATCCTTTTCCTATTTAGCGCCCAAACTCTGGAATAATCTATCTAACATTGTTTGGGAGGCAGACACACTCTGTCAGTTTAAATCTAGATTAAAGACCCATCTCTTTAACCTGGCTTACACATAACACACTAACACATTTCTAAAATTCAAATCCGTTAAAGGATTGTTAGGCTGCATTAATTAGGACAACCAGAACCGGGAAAACTTCCCATAACACCCAATGTACTTGCTACATAGTTAGAAGAATGGCATCTACGCTAATAGTAGTCGGTTTTTTTCTTATTCTGAGGTCACCGTAGCCACCAGATCCAGTCTGTATCCAGATCAGATGGTCAATGCAGTCACCCGGATCTAGTACGTATCCAGCCCAGATGGTGGATCAGGACCTAGAGATGACCTCGACAGCCATGAATGTCAGCGGAGACCAGGACAACTAGATGAGCCCCAGAGACCGATCCCCAGTAAAGACCTTGTTTCCTAGACGGCCACTGGGACAAGACCACAGAAACCAGTTGAGTCCTCTGCACAATGTGACTTTGCTGCAGCCTGGATTTGAACTGCTGGTTTCATCTGGCCAGAGGAAAATTGGCCCCCCGACTGAGCCTGGGTTCTCCAAGGTTTTTTCTCCATTCCGTCACCGATGGAGTTTTGGTTCCTTGCCGCTGTCACCTCTGGCTTGCTTAGTTGGGGACACTTAATTTCCAGCGATATCTTCGACTTGATTGCACAGATACTATTTAAACTGAACTGAGCTGGATGATGACATCACTGAATTCAATGATGAACTGCCTTTAACTTAAAATTGAGTGATTACCATTGTAATCTAATTTTGCATTAATGACAAACTATTTTCCTAATTAATGCTGTACAGTTGCTTTGACACAATCTGTATTGTTAAAAGTGCTATATAAATAAAGGTGACTTGACTTAATGCAGTTAACTCATTGATAGTGCAGAGTAGTTCAGGCATTTTCTTACAAAACAAAAACGTAACGATCTGTGATACACAGCCTAAAATGACCTATTGTTTTTATAAACCACCAGAATCACAAAACGTTTTAAATGTGCTAATATTAATAATTAAAATAAACAATTTTTCCACAGTGTAATGTAGTGTTTACAAGCAACTCAGCAACCTCTGTGAAGAAAGTGTTTTAAAAATCAGCTTTAAAATGTAGATTTACAGTTATTTTTAGCATGAGGATATATTATTATATTATATTATTATAGACACTATTATTATTATTATACTACTACAATTATTAAAATATTTGATTAAATTATAAAAAAATGACAAATTAGAATAAATGTATTAATATAGTAGAAATACTATAATTGTATATAATAATAATAATAATAAATCATCATCATAATAATATTAATAATACTAATAATGTGCTGCTCATATGTAAGAGAAAAGCACTTAAATCACAGAAGCTTTTGAGTAGAAACCTCAGATTTTCGCCAAAAGGTGACTAGTACCATCCCTGGATTTTCATTGTAAAAGCATGTTTTCCAATGTTTTTATGAGCCGTTTTTATGATTTTCTGTGGCAATGTCACATATGCTGCTGATAGAGCTTGGTTTGTATTTAACCCATAATATTGCTTTAATTCAGACACATGTCTTTATAAATGACAGCACAGCACTGTCATAAATCTTTTGTTCAAATTCAAACCCACTGGTCAAATCAAAGGTAGTCTGTTCTGAAGCGACTACAAATCTGATTGCCGTCTCTGGTGTGGCCGAATAGGTCTAGAACCCAATGAGATTAATTCTGCTGTTTGTGTCATAATGCCCCATTCATTAAATGCAGTTAATCACACACAGGACCTGAGGGAAGCCTCCAATACAGGTCTCCAAGCAACTAGACCCCTATAAATCACAGAGTCATACCAAACATAGTCAGAAAAATTACATTCGACAAAAACATAGGGCAAAAAGAAAGGGCGACATTATCACTGTTCACATACTGTATAATGAGTTTTTTGCTTGAGGTTAGGCACGATTCAAGACCAGAGAAATTCCAGACATTCAAATGACTGTAGTCAATCTGGTGATAAATGATAGATGACTCGCTTCATGTCAAGAGAGGATATATTAATTTGGTATCTGAGACCATGCAACACAAATAATTTAAATACTGTCATTTTGGGTTAGTTCTTACTAAGAGAATATTTTACAGAGGAATTTTTGGAGTTTGTTGTTGTACAAGGTAAATTGTAACAATGTCAATTTAACCATTGACAGTAGATTTCTATCACTTGCTCTCTAGCTGCCTTTTCCAAAAAGGCAAAGAAAATGGCCATATATAAAAGGACAATATATACCCACTATTTATCATTTATATAATCATAAAAAATTATAATAAAAAAATAATTAAATTTAAAAAATATATATATAATAAAATAAAATAAAATATTGATATTTCACATGGGCTTTATTCTGATTTGTTATTAATGTATGTTAAATAACTGGACACGTCATCTGAATAAGCAGATTCTCTTTTAATTTGATATATAACATCTACTTTAAATCTTCACCTAAATATAAAAAAAGCCTTTTTATCCAATTCAAATGCTTAAAGGGATAATCCACTTAAAAGTGAATAATTTACTCACCCTTATGTTGGTTCAAACCTGTATGACTTTATTTGTTCCGTGAGTCACAGAAGAAGATATTTTCAAGAATGTTTTATTTTGGTTGATTTCCATTGTATGGCCAAAATAATACAATGGAAGTCAATGGGAATACAAACAGTTTGGTTAAAAACATTGTTTAAAATTTATTTTGTGTTCCGCAGAGTGAGTATATCATGAGAAAAATTCCATTTTTGGTTGAACTTGGCAAAGGGAGCTGCCAAGGATGAAAAATTCATTTTTGAAGGAAAGGAAAGAAATCCTTTCCCCTTACATACTGTAAAGCAAAAAGTCTTCATCCCCTTTTTTAAGAAACCCATCAATAAGACCATTCTTTATTCAAATTTAAGATATAGCTCAGCTAAAAATGAAAAGTAGTTAATAAAAATAAAAGTAGTTTTCAAATCTAATTTACCCTTGTGTTCAGTTAAAAGATTTCAGTTATTTGACATCAAACAACTTGTACTGGTGTGTCACATGACCTATTCGCAACATGATAAGCTTGAAATACATGACCACAAATGAGATTCGAGCACTATAGATTTCAGGATGCTTCAATGTTAAAATGTTTGGAGTATTGAGGAAAAACATTAAAATATAGTCATTATTTTTGCTGTTCCATAGGGTTAGAGGGTATTTCCAAATAGTTTATGATCAAATATAAATGTAAAGAGAATAACAAAAACTTAAAATAAAAATATTTGTAATAAAATAATTAATAAATGTAATTTTATTTATCTGTGAATTGCATTTATTTTTGTTAAACTCGCAACACGTTTGTGGATCTCATTCCATTTACTAGCGAATGCATTATTTTCCTCTTTACGTTTATTTGTAGTTCATAATCTGTTTATTTGGAAATATGAAATGGCACACATACACATAAAGGTATCACGCTGCTTCAGAAAACTTGGTATTTTTGTGCCTAAGTGATATGGACACTTTTACAGCTTTTGTGTCCTTTTTGGAGTTTGACAGTATAAATCACTATCCACTTTGCTGCATGGAAACCAGAAGGTTGAGCATTTTGCCTAAGGTCTCATTTTGGGTTTCACAGAAGAAAATAAAACAGGATCGGAATAACATGCTGATGAGTAAATTATGACAGAATTTTCATTTTCTTTGTCCAATTCCTTTAACGTTTGATGGGAAAATTTATGCGTGCCTCATATGACATGCTGTTTTTTCATTGACGGCATATGACATGCTCACACAGAGCAACAACCTTGAGACAGTCAGAGATCAAACAAACACTATCTGTTATTACAAAACCCTCACAAGGTGAAAACGGCAGCATACACACTCTTACATGGACATACACGCACAATCCTATATCTCTTTTGTGTTGACAGCTGTACTGATGAAAGGAGTACTGGAAGCGTTCATCAGTCATCCACTGTCCAGGACGACAGATTTCCTCAAGATGTCAATATCCCCAGCTACTGACAACAGCAACCGTCTGTCATAGTGAGCATTTATCCACTCCTGCTGTCAAACACATCTAAAATTTTTCAAGACATGAATACAACGACAAGAACATTTTCAACTTGACTGTTTACTCAGTAGTGTGTGTGAACCTGAGGACTCTGTTCAGACCAAAAATATCCTGCTGAAGACAGTCACTATGGATAGACAGCTGGCTGAATAATTCTATTTCTTAAGAAGATAATTTCACATTTCTTGATTCTACCTTAAAGGTAACAAATCAGGATTTATAAAAGCAGAAACTTACTGCATACGCACTTTTATGCTAATGCACCAGTATGCTAAATTATTTTCTGGTGACTTTTAATGATGCAACTATGAAAAAATGAACGACTGAACTGATCGACTGAACTACTGAACAAATGTGTGACTATATTTACACTACCATTGAAAATGTTTTTGAAAGAAATTAATACTTTATTTAACAAGGATGCATTAAATTGATTAAAAGTAACCGTGAAGTAATCTATAATGTTACAAAAGATTTTAAGTAATTGTTAAATCAATTATGTTCTTTTGAAATTTCTATTCATCAAAGAATCCTAAAAAATGCATGAGTGATTTCTGAAGGATCATGTGACACTGAAGACTGGAGTAATGACTGCTGAAAATTCAGCATTCCCATCACAGAAATAAATGAAATTTTAAAATATATTCAAATAGAGAACGGTTATTTTAAATTGCAATAATATTTCAAAATATTATTGTTTTTACTGTATTTTTTATCAAATAAATGCAGACTTGGTGAGCATGAGATTTCAAAAACGTTTGAACAAATCTTACGACGCCAAACTTTTGAACGGTAGTGCATACAGTGGGTATAGAAAAGAAATACCCCCCTTTGTGAAAGATATAACACCCACATGTCAGAATTTTTTTTAATTAAAATTAAATTAAATTAAATTAAAACCCAGAATCACTGAGTTGGAAAAAGGATCACCCCTTCCTAAAAATGACTCAATCAGTTGTAGCTAATCACCTTCTCAATGGCACACAAAGCCATTTGACTTTTAACTGTGATCAGCTGTGGTCATTTTGATTAACTCAGCATGAAAAGAGCTTTCCTGGAGCATTTCAGTCCTTGGTAGTGCAGCTGAAGCAAACAATCAACTATGGGTGGCAAGGCACTGTCAAAAGATCTCAGAGATACAGTTGTGGACAGGCACAAGTCAGGAGATGGATACAACATTGTTTCAAATGCTATCAATGCCCAGAAGCACAGTGAAGTCTATTATTAAGAAGTGAAAGGTATTTGGTACAACACAGACCTTCCCTGGATCAGGGCATCGCTCCAAACTAGATGAAAGAGCCAGGAGGAAACTGGTCAGAGAGGATACCAAGAGGCCTACAGCAACTCTGAAGCAGTTGCAGGAATTTATGACAAATAGAGTGGTCATTGTGTGCATGTGACAACAATATCACAAGTTCTCCACAAATGTGGTTCGTATGGGAGGGTTGCAAGAAAAAAGCCACTACTCAAGAAATGCCACATGCTGTCATGACTGAGCTTTGCCAAAACAAACCTTGAAGATTCTGAGACAGATGAGACTAAAATTGAATTATTTACCTTTCAACATGACAATGACCCAAAGCACACAGCAAACCTGAGCACACAGTGGTTGAAGGAGAAAAAGGTGAATGTCCTGCATGGCCTAGTCTGTGCCCAGACTTAAACCCCATTGAAAATCTTTGGAATGACTTGAAGAGTGCAGTACACAAACGGTCCCCATCAAATTGAACTGAACTTGGGCAGTTCTGCAAAGAAGAGTGGGCAAATATTGCAAAGTCTAGAAGTGCAAAGTTAGTAGAGACAGAGACATATCCCAACAGACTGAAGACTGTAATTAAAGCAAAAGGTGGTTCAACAAAATACTGACACAACAAAATACTGACACAAGGGGGTGATCCTTTTTCCAACTCAGTGATTCTGGGTTGTTATTTTTGTATTTTTTTCTGACAGATTGGTGTTATATCTTTCATTTGAATGTTATAAGTTTACGGAGTAAATACAGCTGGATAAAACAAAAACTGTGTCCATCTTCATTTCAGTCTGCAAAGCAACAAAATGTGATTATTTTAAAAGGGGGTGATTCTTTTCTATACCCACTGTATATTCCAAATTTGGTTATATTTTGATTATGCAATTGCCTTGCTTTAAATATCCACTGTAATGTTTATTTTATCTGTGTGTAACCATAAGAATTCCCAAAGCTTACAAGAAAACAGGCAGTTGTAATATGTCAAACACACATTTTTGGAGCGAAGATGACAGGACATTTTTTACAACCCATAAAAGAAATGAACATAAATCACTATACAGCCAGGCAAAAGCACGGCAACAGTGTCATAATTAAAATGGTTTCTGGCCTACATTTTTCCATTCATCCTTCAGCCTCTCATCTGCTGCTGTTGAGGACATCATAGTCAGAGAGATCATGATAGACAGAGAATTCACTAGTAGAAATTGAACGTGCATGACTTAGCTTATTCAGAATATGATTACCATGTACACAGGGATATTCAAATAGCTATGCTCTCTATGAAGCATATAGACCTGTTACTGAAATAAAGACTTAATGAGAAAATTAACCTTAATTCTAAACCAAATATTCATGGTTAATGAATGAATCAACCACTGATTAGGTTAATGAGTTGAAAAAAATATATTTGGCCAAGAATACAGAAATAGTAAAAAGCTCATGACCACACCTAATGTACATTATTAACATTCATTATCATAATAATGATCACATTCTTAATAATTAATAATCCAAGTAATATCTCTATTAAAGGGGTCCTATTATGCTCTTACACAAAGTCTTGATTTTGTTTTGGGTGTGTAGTAGAACAGGCTCTCATACTAGGTTGTTCGAAAAACACATTATTTTTCATATATTTTACATTATTACAACACCTCTCTCCCCAGTCTGGCATGAACGGCTCGAATAGTTCCTGTATCAAATGAAGACCTGTCTTCTGAAATACGAAATGTGCTGTGATTGGTTAGTTGGGCCAGTGTGTGTTGTGATTGGCACCACTTGGCGCCTGGTTGGGAAATGTCATGCCCCTTCACATAGCCGCCTGCGAGCTTCAGTGTAAACATTGCGTCAAAATAAAATAAATATGTCTCCGACATAGTTATAACACTCATTGCCTTCTCTAGTGCAGCTCAACCAGGTCTCGTCCCATTCGTCGATATTTGTAATATCACAAATCCAGGAAAATATGCGTTGTAGTCCAAACGAGTCGTTCGTTGTAGTTTTTGAAAAGTGATTTCTGTTAAATAAATGATCTCCTTTTGAATTGAACTTTGAGCTTTGTAACTTCGCAGATCTTTTTTATGCTCAAACAGCAACATTACAGACTAACTAAAGTTGAAAAAGTGAAAAAGCATAATAGGAACCCTTTAAAACAGTAAAGACAATTAAAATGTTTCTTCTTGTTTTTGTCTTTTGTTAAATCAAGTTACAGTAGAAACATGACAAGAAAGCTTTCTTGGCTAAGACATGTCAAAAAGGCAATCATGGCGATTAAACACTGGGGTGTCATACAGCTTTAGTCACTTTCTGTGACAGGACCACTGAGGGGACTATAAAGCGTCTTACTGTTATGGTCATGTCTGATGGTAAATGGAACTGTTAATATGCACAAATGTAGCAGTTTCGTTTCTGGATGCACACAATGTACAAGTAAACAGATATTTTCACTGCACTGCAGCATTTAGGAATAAATGTGCCAGCTGTCTAGCAAACTGTGCATTATTTTGAACAGAACATATATTTAGAATGAGTTTCTAATATTTGAGACTGACCGTCAATGACATGCCCACTTTACCAAGACCCACTTAATGGTCTATAGATTGGTGTACATAACATCGGCAGTGGCAGTAACTGAATGACAGTCTCAAGTATTCATGTCAGCCTGCCTCCCTTAATTAACATCTCTATTACACCGTGGCATACCTGTGCACATAGTATGTATTCCAGACCTTATTTACAGTCATCTCAAATGTCAAAAAGTAACCCAATTTACCTGAATCTGCCCAATTAAATAAAGCATTTTACCCCAAAACAGCAGCTGTGGGTAAAGTGTGCCAGATGCTTTTAGGGTAAGACATGTCTTCTCAGTAACCTTTACCTCCAAATGCTATTACTATAAGAAATAATTTTGAAAATGTCTTCACTACATTTAAATATTCTGAATATTAAACCGTGGCATGCTGGTTAATGAAAATTATAATAAATAAATTATAAATAAATGAATACTTTTATTCAGCAAGGATAAATTAAATTAATCAAAATTGCTATTCTTTTGAACTTTCTATTAAAAGAATCCTGGGGAAAAAAAATTCAACATTTTCCGTTTTTTTTTATTCTTTTTATATTAAGCAGCACAACAGTTCCCTGTCGCTACTACACTCGTACTGCGTCTGCTAAGGCGCTATGGAAAAAAGCCTTTTTTCTCCTGAACTGAAGCCTTTTTTGAATCACGCAGTGAAACTGCATGGCTATTGGTTCGTGCAGTATATAAAAAATGAACCAATGGCTCGGCAGCGGAGCTACACGAGCCTATGGCGACAAAGCCCGCCAGAATGGGCGGGGCATCTGGCTATATAAGTGGGTGTTTGCCACAGGATTCTCAGATTTCTTCTCCTTCAGCAACGACTCTATGCTCAATGCTGATCCTGAAAGCCTGCTCGCCGTTGACACGCCTCGTAGCTGGACTGAGACCTCCCTGCTTGGCTGACCTGCTCTCTTCGCGCCTCAGCGTCGCAGCAGTTGCGGTCCTGTTCCCCTGCTGCCATCCGGCGATTCTGAAAGAGCTTGTTTCTAGCAGGTAAGCCCTAAAAGACCAAAATTCTAGCGACATTGTTGCAAATGTCGCGCTGCGCAGGGGCTTGTGCAGGGAATCTTGCACGATGCTGTAACGAATCAGCTCATGAGGAAATATGAATAATTAATCATAACTAGTTATAATTAATTATGAATATTTAGATCCGCTGTAGATATTTAGCTGACCTCTAAACTGACCTCAACTGTCTTGTCAATTCTAAGAACGTTAATTTCCTGGTTAAGGGAAATAACTTTCTTACTGTACAATTCTACAAAAGCTTGTAGCATAAATCTGCATGATTAAGTGACTCCAGTTATAAGCAAACAATGAACCACGTCAAGTGTGATACAAGTAAGGTTTTATTAACTACATAAACACTTAAACTAGTCTAACATACTACATAAACACATAAACTGGTCTAACATACACACACACACACACACACACACAGTGTTTGAGTGGTCCAGATGCTACAATGCAGAAGGGCAGTGAGTGCGTCACCTGTCTGGTCAGCCCCCATGCAGAGACTGCTAGCTCACCGAGACGGAATGCTCTCGTTGAAAGCATAAGTCTCGCTCTTCTCCACTCGCGGACCGCCTTCACTGAAGGCAGCCCCGCTCTCCCGTTTCTCCTCTCTCAGCGAGCCTCGGAGAGGGAAACAGCGGAGTCAGGGAATAAGCAACCGGGTCTGACCGATCTCATGCCAGCACTGTACCTGCGTGCTCTCTCTCCCCGTTGCACTCGGATCCGCCGCAGAAGGGCAGTGAGCTGCCCGCTCACTGAGACGGAATGCTCACTCAGAACATGAGTCTCACTCTTCTCCACTCGCGGACCGCCTTTCACTGAAGGCAGCCCTGCTCTCCCGTTTCTCCTCTCTCTGCAAGCCTCGGAGAGAGAAACAGCGAAGCCTGGGAGCTAAGCAACTGGGTCTGAGCGATCTCACGTCGACACAAAGCCTGCGTACTCGCTCTCCCCGCTGCGCTTCGATTCGTGTCTTACACGTAAAGATTAGCGCCCCTCGTTACATTGAGCGACTCTATCCTCCTAAGTACATTGGAGCAGATGCTGCCATTGGCAGCTTCGAATTTGTGTGTCACTATGGCTGCACTCACAGATAATGGGCTGCTTTTACCACGAAGGCGGCCCTGCCTCCCCGCCTCCCACTCTCATGTTTCTCTCCTCCCAGTTACCTCGGAGGAAGCAACGGCGGGCTCGCGGGTTGGGCAATCAGGCTTGAGCAATTTCATGCCGGCACACATCATGCGTGCTTAATCTGCCAGTGTGTGTTACACGTGAGGATCCACGCCCACGAGTAGCTTAATCCTCCTAGGCAGATCAACGCAAAACACTGGCAGCTTCGCATTTGTGTGTGTGTCGCTGAGCCCCGCCTCCCCGCTCTTGTGTTTCTCTCCTCCCAGTTACTCAGAGGTAGAAATGGCAAACTCGCGGGGATGAACGATCAGGCTTGAGTGATTTAATGCCGGCAAACCCCTGCGTGCATCACTCTCCACGCAGCTCTTTGATCTGCCAGTGTGTTTACACGCGAGGATCGGCGCCCCTCATTGTTGAGCGGCTCAATCCTTCTGGGTGCTTTGGAGCAAAATGCTGACAACTTTGTATTTGAACGCACCTCTCGCCTGGGCCACGCCCAAGCTGAGGCTGCGCTGCTAAGACAGACCGCTCTTACTATGAGAGTTCATGTCTCGCTCTGCTTTGCTCGCGGCTCGCCTTCTTCAATGAAGCCGGCCCTGCCCCTCCCCTCGTCCACTACGAGCGGATCTGAGAGAATGCGTGCAGCATTTTTGATCTGCCTGTTTACACATAAAGATAATCAAAACTCCTCTTCTAACGAGCGGTTTGATCTTTTTAGGCGGATTAAAAGAGAATGCTGTCACTAATGATTATTATCACTGACAGCTTCAAATTGGACGTGTCTGGGCCACGCCCACGCTGAGGCAGCGCACACGGGGGCTGACTGCTCTTGCTATGAGAGCATTAAGTCTAGCGAACCATTTTTTGAAAGCATTTTCAGGGAAAGCAAACTTCCTCTTCTGAGTGTGGGGTCGCCATACGGCGACCAGCCTCTCAATTTAATCCAACCCCTTGTCACACAGGCTGAGGTCTGGCAGGCTATCCCTGTAGTGCCAAACTGGGTGTTGTAGATAATAAAACGAGGTTATTCACTGCAGTTCCCTCAAAGACCCCCGTGATTCAGCAGCGTGGTTCCCACCTCAGTTTAGAGCAAAGACGCACAGGTCCTGTGCTCAGAGGTGATGAGTTTGCTGGTGATAGGAGCCGTAGAAACGGTTCCCCCAGCTCAGAGTGAGTCAGGCTTCCACAGCCACTGCTTCCTCGTCCCCAAAAAGGATGGTGGCATCCGGCCTATCCTCGATCTCAGACACCTGAATCACGCCCTCATGAAAAGGTCATTCAGGATGACTACGCTGAAACAGATCCTTGCGCAAATTTGCTCAGGAGACTGTTCTTTTCTCTGGACCTGAAGGATGCATACGTTCACATCCAGATTGCCCCCCCCCCATCACAGGCGATTCTTGAGATTCGCTTTCGAGGGAGTGGCTTATAAATACACGGTCCTGAGACAGATGGGAATCCGCATTCTCAACTACCTCGACAACCGGATAGTTCTGGCCCAGTCGGAGGCAGAACTAGTATCACACAGGACCCTCCTCCTCAGCCACCTAGAGCGCCTGGGACTCAGGGTCAATTTTGCCAAGAGCACGTTGTTCCCCAGCCAGCGAATATCGTTCCTGGGAACAATTTTCGACTCCGCTCAAATGAGAGCTGTAGTCGCACCGCAACAGGCTCTGGCCATACGGAGATTGGTGGCCTCCTTCGAGATTGGAACCACTCGCCCTCTCAAAACGTTTCAGAGGATGCTGGGCCTCATGGCTGCAGCATCGCCAGTGCTACAGTTGGGTCTGCTTCGTATGTGCCCCCTTCAGCACTGGCTGAAACCATGGGTTCCATCCCATGCGTGGCGTCACGGATGCCTGCAGGTTAGGGTGAATCAGGCCTGTATAACAGCCCTGGCCCCCTGGAAGAGCTCTCGCTGGATGAAACAGGGTGTTACCATGGGAATGGTTTGCAGAACGACAGATGTGCGAGGGCATACCGACTTTCGGCTACTGGTCAAAGACTGAGAAAGGCTTCCACATCAACTGCCTGGGAATGCTAGCAGTATGTCGAGCCTGTCAGTTCTTCCTGCCAGTTCTAAAGGGGCACCATGTGCTAACAACAAAAACACAAGGTTCTCCTGCTGGCCCCTCTCTGGATGAACCAGCTGTGGCTATCAGAGCTGACTCAGCTGTTGGTAGCGGCCCCTTGGCCCATTCCGTTGAGACGGGATCTCCTCTCTCAAGCGAACGGGACAATATGGCACCCTCGGCCCGATCTATGGGCCCTACACCTCTGGCCACTCGACGGGAGCCTTCGAGCCTCCCAGAGCGAGTCTTAAAAACAATTTAGGAGGCTAGAGCCCCGTTTGAGTGTCTAAACTGCGGCAAAAACCCTCCTACTTCTGATTTTTCAGAGGTGTTGTCATTCCTGCAAGAGCTGCTGGATAAGGGACGCTTCCCCATCCACTCTCAAAGTCTATGTGACGGCTATAGCGGCCTCTCATGCCCCTATTGCGGGCCAATCGGTGGGCAGAAACAGCGCAGTTATCCACTTCTTATGGGGTGCCAGGAGGCTGAATCCGCCTCGTCCCCTAACCGTCCCTTCATGGGATCTTCCCACTGTGCTGAGGGCCCTGAAGGGCCCTCTTTTTGAGCCGCTACAGTCTACCAACATTAGGTCACTGTCGCTGAAGACTGCTCTGTTTCTGGCACTAGCATCAGTAAAGCGAATAGGGGACCTGTATAATGAGAAATGGGACAATAATGAGAAATGTTTCTTGTGCAGCATATCAACATTTTAGAATGATTTCTGACGGATCATGCAACAACAAAAACAATATTACTGTTTTTACTGTATTTTTGATCAAATAAATGCAGCCTTACTGAGCACAAGACTTCTTTAAAAAAAAAAACATACCAACACCAAACTTTTGAATGATAGTGTACATTCATATTTTTAAAATTACATTTGAAATTTAAATAAACTGAGAATTTGAGCATTCAACTTCTTTGACATGACACAGCTTATCCCTAACAATGGCAACTGGACTGAATTGAAAGCAAATCTCTTAAAACATGTGCATGTAAACACATCCCACCACTTCAGGTAAGGCTCATCTCCAATACAAATATTGGTAACACTTTATTTTAAGGACCAATTCTCACTGTTAACTAGTTGCTTATTAGCATGCATATTACTAGCATATTGGCTGCTTATTAGTACTTATTAGGCACATTTTAATGTCTTATTTTGCATGACCATATTCTAGATCCCTTAACCTGACCCAATACCTAAACTTAACAACTACCTTACTAACTATTAATAAGCAGAAAATTAGGAGTTTATTGACTCTTAGTTAATAGTTAATATGTGTTCCCTAATCTAAAGTGTTACCCAAATATTTCATTTCATTTAATCAAAATAAAGATAAGCTTCACAGTCTATACAAGAAATTTCATACCTATCCAGGTGATTTAATTTTTTATTTGCAAATGAAAATACACTGAACTTTCATCTTTATCAATATACATCACAGTTGATAATTCATGGTAGTTATTTACAGCTATAGAAATTCAAAAGTACGAAGATGCAAACGAAATAAGTTAGAGCTGCTGAATGACTCTGTAATTAGTGCTCTGGGTGCTAATAATTGTGGATAGATGTGTAACCAGCTACCCGATTGGTTAAAAGAATAAAAAGGCTTTTTAAAGAAAAACTCCACCAGCTGCACTGTAGATATGATGCAATAACAGAACAATTATAAACACCTGTGAAGCTGGGCATGGAACATTTTTTGCCAGAATTGATGGGTTGTGCATTAAGGTTTATTGTTTGGATGTTTTAACTAACACTTATTCTTTGGGAGTTATTCTTACTTTGAGTATCATAAACCGATTCTACTGTAATTAATCCCCTCCAGCAATTTCACCAGACACACAATGAAAATTGTTTGTATATTATTTCTCTATAACTTGATTTATGTGTTGAAAAGAGGCCTGGAGGGTAGTTCATGTTTTCAAACATCTTGCACGGCACCACTTACAGTTTGTATCTAGGACATTGGTTGAATCTCCCCATTGTTTCCTTACGGTTCTTCAATCTACTGTCTGAATAAAAGCAAAAAGACCCCTTCTCATAATAATAATAATAATAATAATAATAGTAATTTATATTATTATTATTATTAAATTACTTTGATTATTTTGTTCAATTTCTAAAGAAAAAATGACTAATTATAGCTATTTAACATTTGATTTGAAAGTCAGTTTTGAAATGAGTTTTGAAACCAGAAATGATCAGACTATTGTTACTCTTTATCATTTATTAACAACTTTTCATTTATTAATAAAATTTAATATAAATATCAGTTGTCACAAACCTATTCATATTCAGCTTTGCCTTTGTTTACTCCAAATTATATTTCTCTGTCTCCGCTCTCTCTGTTTGAGTAAGTTTCATTTAAAAGTGTTTTTATGCATTAATTTTCATGCTAAATAGGAGATGAAAAAAAATCACTATGTCAATGTCAATGTCAATTTTATTTATATAGCACTATTAAAACAACACGTTGACCAATATGCTTTACATCATCTCAATATACAAATCAAATAAAGAAAAATCACCTAACAACAACAATAATAATAATACAAAAATTAACAACAAGAAGAATACGCCATGGCAAACAAATATGTCTTTAGCTGTACTTTGAAAACATGTACAGAGTCAGCGTCCCTGACATGTAAAGGTAAGCTATTCCAAAGTCTTGGTGCTACTGTCGCAAACGCACAATCCCCTTTCTGGCTCAACTTAGTCCTTGGAATTTTAAAGGTCCAATATTGTACACCTTTCTGGAGTTTTATTTTAGGTTTTGATGTCCTTAAGAATATATATTTGCGGTATAAGTACCAAAAACCATCTCAATATATTTTTACAGCTCCTCTCTCAGGAGCTCTGCTGAGAACAGGTCAATTTTGGTCTAATTAATATTCATGAGCCTCTCTTCTGATTGGCCTGTTGCTTTCTGAGTGACGCACGGCCAGGCCAACCACAGGTAACTAGGGTCAACCGATGTCACAGCGCTAGCTGGAGGCAGCAAAACAAAGGGGAAACGGGTGGCGGCCCATTCAAACCAGAGCAGATTAAAGTATCATCTTGTTGTGATGTTGGGTGCCAGAATCGACGTTATACAGCCTCAAATTAGAAATTTGATCGCATATCTGCTGCCACTGCCAGACAAAAAACCGACGACAGCTGTGGTTAAACGCGATAAAATGAGAAGACTGGACAGAAAGGATCTTCAAAAATGCTCGCGTTTGCAGCATACACTTCTTATCAGAAAAGGTTCAATAAAGTATTATTTTGTTGTTATGGGCGCGTCTACAGATTTCTTGCCATATGTCTATGTTTCTTGCATCTCACGACTATGTCGTGTATGAAATAATGTCTGTGTGCATGTGTGTAAAACAACAAACTGAAGATTTATATATAATCATTTGTAATTGTATATACATTGTTGTGATTAATTGTGGCTGGAACAATAATGTAGCTGTAAAAATAGTTGCTTGCTGAAATTGAAACGTATATACATCATCATGACTAGATATACACGGTGAGTTTGTCTTTACTATACACGTTAGATGTGATCCACCTCATAGTAACATTCCTGTCAGATCGTCCATCGCGTGAGAGTGTAAAGTTACAGGTCGGCCGATCTGGTTTCGTGGTTAAAGTTAACCTTTTCAACATGTTTCCGTGTTGTCCTTGCTCAGCAAAAGCATGGATGTGATGTTGTCTGGGGGTTTGGCAAAAGGAGAGTGGGACGGTGGGCGGTGCTCGGGGTGGTGACTGAAGGCAGTGACTGTAGTTCTGACGTCAACTTTTTACGGAAGTCACAACAATTCGTGAAAAATAGCTAGAACTTTAAGCAGGCTCTGTGCATTTTACTGTGGACTGACTGTTTTGAAACTTATATGGTAGTTAAATAGCCCCTAGACCTCAGTAATCGTGAAAAAAGCCAGGAAATTTGGTTTCCTGAAAGTTTTGACAATATGGGACCTTTAAGTAAATTTTGAGTTGTTGATCTCCATGTTCTTCCACTCTGATACTCAATTAGCAGCTCTGATAGATAAGTAGGTGCAAGGCCATGCAAAGACTTATACACTAATAAAAGAAACTTAAAATCAATCCTATACTGTACCGGAAGCCAGTGTAGAGAAATCAGAGACGGAGTAATGGGTTCACGTTTTTTAATATTCATTAACAGTCTTGCAGCAGCATTTTGAACCTTCTGCAGCCGCAGGATAGATGCTTGACTAATACCCCTGTATAACGAATTACAGTAATCAAGTCTTGATGATATGAGAGCATGAATTGCAATTTCAAGACTCTTAAATGTCAGACATGATTTAATCTTGGCCAGATTTCTCAAATTAAAAAAACCCCATGATTGATCTGAGTGTTCAACTTCAGGGAGCTATCAATACAAACACCCAATTTTTTAAAGTGTTCTTTTACATACAAATACAATGGGCCAAAATTAAACTCTACTTCATCCCTGGCTCCTCTGGGGCCGAACAACACAAGTATTTTTCTCATTGAGAGAAAATTAGTGTTAATTGGTTTTAAAGTTTGTGAGAACTGATCTTCTCAATACACCAGCAGTATTTAAAGTTGATACTTCTATCCATCCCTACTGATTTTTGATGTGTTCTTACAATTGTGTGGTGTGAGACAAACGCATTACTGGCAGGATCAACCAAGCAGCCACATGGAGACTGTAATGTGGTCTCATAGAACTTTAAAATAATAAAAAAAATTTTTTTTAATAATTAATAAATTAATAATAATTTTCCTACTGCCTGCTGCAACCAACAGACATAAGATGAACTCCAAAGCATGATTAGGCTCTTCGGAGATAAATGTGCTTCATGCACTATGAAAACATACTGTAACTTTCAGGACTCAAAATCTTTTGGATTTAATGTGCAGAATGCTCATGTAAATTTCTGCTCAATCACCTGGATTGCAGTTTTTAGGGTGAGGAGAGTAGGGTAAGATATGTCGCTGCCACATAAACATATTTAAAAAGGGTTCATTATAATTTTTTTGTCAACATACATTTTCTACAAGGTATTAAAATGAAATGTCAAAGCAAACTTATTCAGGTCTAATATGCTAAACAACACTGAAGGAGGAGCACATCACCGATGCATATAATGCCAGGTCTGAGCAGAAGATTTTGCTGCATTAGGTATGGTAGCGGTTGTTATTTATTATTCATGTTGGTTGCCATGCTAATGGAAAAACAAATCATGCATATGAATTCATATATTCTTGCTCTCGAGTAGCTTACATAACTATCACCATGACATGAGTAATAGAATGTGATTGTAGCCATGTAAATTACCAATAATAACAAATAACTAAATTCTGAAGAAACTGTGAGAGGTGTTTACCATGGAAGAACTAACTGCCACAATGTCACAATCTCAGAATTTTTCCTATTTACTATGCATGGCAACTGGCCCTTTAAAACGTTCCCCCAAGGCAAACCAGCGCTAAGATATGGCTGGAGCTCCTAGGGGCCAAGAGATGGCTGAATGATGTAGCTATACAGTTGCTAGGGTGCTCTGGATAGTTGCTAGGGTGAGACTACACTGTAAAAAATGTCTCTGTAAAATACTGGCAGCAGAGACGCCAGCAATCTACTGTATGAATACTGTGAAATTGCTTTACAGCTTATTACCGTAAAAAATGAAATACAGTATTTTCCAGTTTTTCTTATTTTACAGTAAAATACTGGCAGCAGAGGTGCCAGCAATACACTGTAATTCTATAGTATTAATACCGTGACATTAATTTACAGCCATTTAATGTAAAAAAATTAATAAATTTGTGACCCTGGACCACAAAACCAGTCATAAGGGTCATAAGGGTCAATTTTTTGAAATTGGGATTTATACATCATCTGAAAGCTGAATAAAAAGCTTTCCATTGATGTAAGGTTTGTTAGGATAGGAAAATATTTGGCCGAGATACAACTATTTGAAAATCTGGAATCTGAGGGTGCAAAAAAAATCTAAATACTGAGAAAATCGCCTTTAAAGTTTTCCAGTATTTTTCTTATTTTACAGTAAAATACTGGCAGCAGAGGTGCCAGCAATACACTGTAATTCTATAGTATTAATACCGTGACATTAATTTACAGCCATTTAATGTAAAAAAATTTATAAATTTGTGACCCTGGACCACAAAACCAGTCATAAGGGTCAATTTTTTGAAATTGGGATTTATACATCATCTGAAAGCTGAATAAAAAGCTTTCCATTGATGTAAGGTTTGTTAGGATAGGAAAATATTTGGCCGAGATACAACTATTTGAAAATCTGGAATCTGAGGGTGCAAAAAAAATCTAAATACTGAGAAAATCGCCTTTAAAGTTTTCCAAATGAAGTTCTTAGAAATGCATATTACTAATCAAAAATTAAGTTTTGATATATTTACGGTAGGAAATTTACAAAATATCTTCATGAAACATGATCTTTACTTAATATCCTAATAATTTTTGGCATAAAAGAAAAAATTATAATTTTGACCCATACAATGTTTTTTTGGCTATTGCTAAAAATATACCCCAGCGACTTAAGACTGGTTTTGTGGTCCAGGGTCTCATTTCTGTGATTATTTTAATTTACAATACGCTCTAAAAAAAGGGTAACATTATAAAAAACCTTATAATATGTTCTGTCATCTCATAAATAATCATAACGACAATTAAAATACATTGTAATACTTACCGATTTGTGGTTATAACTTTTAAGAGTATGATTATTTACAACACACAATTAATGCCATTTTAAATTCATTTAATTTATAATGGATTATCTCATATCGTGACATCTAGTATGTTCTGCAAGTATCTTAATATATCTTGTGAAAGGTTAGGAGTGGTTGAGTGTTTTTGAGTGTTTCCTGTGAGGTTAATGCTAATTTTGCTGTGAGCTAGTTTAAGATCAGTTGTAATACTTTCAAATGAAAAAAAAATGCAGTGTGTGTATTTTTGGATAATACATTACATTTTATTTTGATGGTCCCCTTAAGGCCCAATCCCAATTCTACTCCTTAGCCCTTCCCCTTACCCCTCCGTTTCGCGCGTTCATGTGAAGGGGTAGGGGTGTCTCGATTCTCTTTTGGTCGGAGGGGTAGGGGTAAGGGCCAGATAGCCCTTCAAAGGAAGATTTTTCAGGACCACACTTCAAACGAAGGGGTATGAATCATCTCAGCGTAAACCGGCTTCAGGGGCAACATGGCTGCCCACGCGAACAAAAAGACACATAAATGTAAGCAATTTTAACTGAAAGTAATAATTTGTTTTGTGTTACATTAAATCGTGAGTTCATATTTACGGTCATGTTACTCAAAGAAATGTTTGCAAAAAATCGTTAAAGTTTGCTAACATCATATCTGTCATGAATTCGATCCGTGGCCTTCCGGCCGATTGCCACTAGAGGTCATTCTACCATTACACTGACTCTCACACTACACAGACTGTTACATGTCACTCCGGACTACAGTTCCCATCATCCATTGCACTTACACAGCTGAATTCACTGATCACACAGCCGTCACATATCGCACGCTCACCTGAGAGCCATTACACACTCTATTTATCACTCTCTCAGTTCCTGTTCAGATCGCCGTGTATTGTTCTGCGTTTATCCCTCATCTAGTGATAGCTGCATTACCGAGCCTAGTGTCTTGTTTTCCTTGTTTTCTATGTCTTGCCTTGTCTGTCTCCCCGTGTTCTGATCACTGCCTGTGTACCTGGATTATCCCTCGAGTCTCGCCCAACTGGATACTGTTCTCCCCTGCTTGGATCTTTGCCTTGTACCTGGATTATCCCTCTTGCCTTGCCATCAATATACCTGTTTGCCATTGTCTGACCTATGCCTGTTTTTGACAACGTCTCTTGTAAATAAAGCCTTGCAGATGGATCCACACGCTTCCTGTGTTCACTCCGTAACAATATCATTACAGACTGCACGATAGTGCCACAACATATTTTCATGTCTGATTAGGGGGATAACCACCATAGACATTGAGGAGGGCTAGTACCCTCATGTAACAAAGTTCGTATTGGGAAGAATGAAGTGACTCAGGTAGGCGGTTTGGAGACTCGTGGCCCTTTTATTTCTTTACTTAAAGTTCAACAAAACACAAACGGGGCACTTCCAGCGCGTTCTCAATCTGCCCAGGGCATAAGCTCAGTTCAGTTGGTTCTCCTCCTCCAGCTAAGGGATGGCCACGAGTCTCAGTCTCTCTCTCTCAACCACGTTCTCCAGTCTGCCTTTTATCCGGTCTCTCCAGGCTAATTACTGCAATTAGACACAGGTGTTCATCATTTTGCACTTGACCTACTTACTCACCGCTCGTCTCCCGTCACTCTCTCCTGCTGCAGACTTCGCTGAACCACGCCCCCCTCGCCACACCTCAATAATTAGAAATCACTAAACCCTTTCCTCAAATATTGGCAATTCGAGAGAGAGAGAGAGATGAAAGTTGTGTGTATGCGCGTCTGTGCGTTTCTCTTTTTAGAGTGAGTTTACTTCAAAAACAGCGATTTTATCCTCACATTGCTGGAAAAAATAATGTAGCGATTCAGTATTTAAACTGTTATTAATAAAAGTCGTTTAGTCTATTGATTGTAAGCAACTTAGCAACTACATGCCAACTAACCCTCATTTAGAGTATTAGTAGACTTAGGTTAAGGTTAGGGTTGGTAGAATAAGTTGACGTACTTGCAAATTTGCTTATAGTCAGTCTGTTGGGGAACCATCAAAATAAAGTGTTAGCAGATATTTAGCAGGCATACTACTAATACTCCAATGACTGCTAGTTGACATGTAGTTGCAAAGTTAGTCTACTTATCAACAGTTGTGTAAAGGGTACCATCAAAATAACCTTACTGATATTACAATAAAAATAGTTCAAAGCAAATGTGATTAATCTGATTTGATATCTGATTTGTTGGCTGTTTGAGAAAAAAAATATTATTATTATTATTTTTATTATTATTATTTATAAATGGTCTTTGTCTGCTTTAAGTAAAGTGAAGTTACTTTACTTAAAGGTACAATATGTAAGTTTTCGCCGCTATAGGGCGCATATTCAAAACAAACAAAGGCGTAGTTTGATGACGCCGTGACTGAGTGTGGTCTTCATCCCCACAGCTGACACAATCCGATGGGACTTGGGCAGAAATCATGTTCATGGATGAGCTAATGATTTATTAACGTCGTAGTAAGAAGCAGGGTGAGGTGGAAAGCCGTCAAAGTGAAACGAGGCCGCTGAATGAGCATGACACACGGCTCGAAAGCAGCGGAGCTTTTATTATGCCACACTTTAGCGCTTCCGCTCCTTCCGGTCGTGCGTATGTGGGGTCAAGCAGCGCTGTTTTATCATACTAGATACTTTGAAAGTTCTGTTATAATGCTACTCTGTGTGGTTGTCACCGGTCTAATAAAATGCATAACATATTAAAGCGTCTTTGGTGTTTCTGGAAATCGAGGGGTTATGACCTCATTGGCAGGCGACACAATGACATTATGGACACGGTCTGTGTCACTAGTTAAAATTGCTTATTTCTCTGGATTTAAACATTCTTTGAAACATTTGGGATAAAGTACACAAGTCAGCGAAATATATAACACTTTTCTAGTGGTTTTTGGATATTTTAATAAAAAAATCGTACATATTGTGCCTTTAAGGCAGACAAAGACCACTTATAAATAATATAACCGCATTATAAAGCCTTTTGGATGTTTTCATAATGACTTTGTATTTGTCATTTTACAGTAAAAACGAATAAGATGTACTAAGTTATTGTGCAGATCTTAAACAATGGCAAGATACGAGACTTACATTACATTATAACTATGGGAAATATAATTCATTGCAACTTAAGTGGATGCAACATGTTCATTGTGTTATAAATCATCATACTCTTAAAAGCTATAACCACAAATAAGTATTATAATACATTAAAACTGTTCTTATGATTACTTATGAGATAATACAACATATAAGGTTTTTTATAATGCACTATTCATTCATTATAATACCTTAAGAATACCCTTATAATGTATCATAAATACGGGCTTCATAGAAAGTGTTACCAAAAAAAGCTCTGGGTCAAAAAGGCACCCTAAAACAGGTTGGAAATTAAAATCACACAAGAAATGACTACAGTACAAACACAGGCAACAGTAATAGGCTAATAAAAAGGTGAACATTTATTTATAAACATGAACACCCAAAATTCTTGACTATTTCTGTTGTTTATTATACCAAGACAACTAGCAGTAATGAGAACTGTTTACGGTCACATTACGAAGCCAGCTAGCACCAGTGATCATCTTTGTTATCATTTTTCATGGAAAAGTTAGGCTAGATATAGGGCATGCATCACTGATTAGTGAACCATTTCAAAATTATTTGATGCAAAATATACATTCGTAATTTTTTTTTTAATAGTTCTCTGTTTATTGGTGCTTTTTTCTTTTAAACAGATATGTAATACAAGTGGGAATCACTGTATAATCTCCTGTCAGTGGGATCATATACCCATCAGGGTTTGATAAGTCCAAAAGGCAGAAACTTTGTAGATATGCACTCTGTAGCGTCTGGACCACTCAAACACACAATATATATTTTGTTAGCTAGATTTAAAATTTAACCTAAAGGGTTATTTTAACTTTAAATTTCAATTGTTTATTTTATTATTCATTTGTTGCTATCTTGATCTTTCTGTAGCAAATGTCCTTTCAGTCAATTTCTGTCATAGTCATGTTTCACTTTTTTAATGGAAGTAGAAGAGTAATCAAAAACAAAGAGGAAGAAAGGATGCTCTTTGAAGAATTACATTCCTCTCCAATTGGTGGGCACACAGGGATTGGTAAAACACGTGCTGCCATCTGTGCCAGATTTTACTGGCATGGCATGTCAGTTGACATTGAAAATTGGGTATGTGTTAGTTATATAGTTATTTTAGTTTATTAATATATGTATATTCTATATTACTTTCTGAAAGGTACTGGAATGTGATCTATTTCAAAAAGCAGGAAAAGCTTTTTGACTGCTGTGCAGTCAAAACTGTGCACTAAGATAAATAAGTGCAGTATAAGGTCAAAGACAAAAAAGGGTTGGTTTTCAAGCATTAGAACGATAAGTGTAATACAGTTTAGAATTTTTTTTAAAATACATTGGAATGTGTCCTTTTTAATTAAATAGATTAAATATATATATATATATATATATATATATATATATATATATATATATATATATATATATATATACACAAAAAAAAAGCTGGGTTGTTTCAACAACACACACATATATACATACACACACATTACATTTTATAGGTTTCTGCTGTTTGGGAGCTTGTTGGAATTGATTTAACTAGACCATTACCTGAAACTGCAGAAGGCATTCAATAGATCCTCACAGCTACAGACTACTTCTCAAAGTGGGTTGAGGCCTTTCCTTTAAAAACAAAGACAGCAGCTGAAGTTGGACACCTCTGTTCCATTATCTATATACATGGCTGTCCTCAGAGAATTCTCTCAGATCAGGGAAGAGAATTCGTAAATGAAGTGTATATAATTGTATTGAAAAGTGTATTGAAAATAATTTGTAATAAAGTGGGTTAGGTCTCAGTGTCATCATTTTTAGATTTACTAGAGTTGTTATTCTTTTTCCATTGCACATACATGTATTCAGCTATTGTATGTTTTAGTTGTTGGTGATGAGGCTCTTCTGATGAATATGAGGATGTGTGGAAGAAAAGGAGGAAGGATTGAACCTGACTTCTCAGGACCCTACATCATTGAGAGACTCAGTGGCAAACTTGTCACGTTAAACAAACCTGGAGGGATTACTTTAAAAACTAAACATAGCATTGGTCACATTAAACCAAACAGAAGAAGTCAAACTGGGAAGGTGCCTGATGACTGTTCTGGTATCTCAGTCTCCAATGGGTCTACAGAGAGCAACAGTTCCTTCTAATTGCCTCCTTGCACTGTTGCACCTACACTCAGCCCTCAGCTTTCAGTGACCACATCCTGCGAAGCTTCAAGAAGCTTCAGCGTTACAAAGACCTTCCTTTATTCAAGGTGCCCCTAAAAAGCTTGACTAAACATATGGCTACATCAAGGAGGTAAAATCAACCCCAAAAGATGAAGAGCCAGCAGTAAAGTTCCCATCAGACATAAAGCGCATCTCAGAAGAACAAGAAGGTTTTATATCTACAGAGATCTCAGTTCATCATTAGTTGCCAGTTTGGCCTAGCGGACCAGGGCTGCGTTTCCCAAAAGCTCCGTAAGCCTAAGAAGTTTGTAAAAACAATCGTACGACTGATCTTAATATTACGGTCTGTTTCCCAAAAGCATCGTTACTTAAGTAGCACTTGAAAATTATCGTAGATCTATGAGTGCTCTGGAGTAATCGTAAAGCCCTAAGTGCATCGTAAGATGACAGATTTATGCGGTCACCTGCAGGACAATCGGCAGATTGCACCTTTAACTGTATTCAAGTGCAATGTGATTATAATATAAAGTTTTAATTGTACTTTATTGTACACTTTATTACTCGTTTTTATAAATTTATAAATGAAATAATTAAAAGGGCAGAAAAATAGAAATACACATCTAAATTAAATGACTGAACAAAAAATGAATAAAAGAAGTAATGTAGGAAATGTTATTATTACTATTATGTAAAGTATAATATTATACGTATAAATATAATATATTATAATATAATATAATAGTTATTATATCCGAGTTGTCTGGAACGCAGCACTAGGTTAACATTTCAATAAACAAGCATGTACTACAATTACAAGCCATTCTATAAGGTGACATTTCAGCACTTGACAAACGGATAGCGACTACTAAGTAGCACTTAAAGCACGGCTACGTGCGATTGCGTTAATTGCATTTTTGGGAAACACACGTGAAACAATAACGAACGATCGTAAAATGACTCGTAGAAAACGCTCATAAGCTCTAAGATCAATCAATATCGAGAAACGCAGCCCAGTTTGCTCTTGCCGTTATGGTTGCTTTCCTGCAGTGTTTAAATCATGGTGACCATTTTGACATGTTGGTTACAGGTTACAGTTATTTATAGGAAGCGGGCATAATAACCAATAAATCATTAAAAGACAGCCCCAAAAATAAGCCTGAAAAGATAAAAATGGATGAACGGAGACAAACAGTATTTGTAAATCAACGCTCACTGAAAAAACCTACACAACTGCGGCCATCACATTTTTACATTTTTCTTCTTTAATATGAATACCATAAATTGTTTTTGAGTTACAGCCACTTCGTCTAGTTGTCCTGTACATGTTCTGTATGATGACTGTTTGCAAGGGTGTAGGTTTGCATGTGGATGGTAGGGCCATGTCCCTATCCATATTTTGGGAGGACAGAATTGTCCCTCCTAATATTTCATCAAACTCAATCACATTATTTTTCATGCTATTTACTTCCGATATGGGGGTAGGGGGTGGGTTGTTGTCTCTTCCAACATAAAGACCAAACCTACGGCCTTGACTGTTTGGCACGTTCATTTTGCACAGTTTATTTTATGTTGACTCATTGACCCTGTCAAGTTGATTACTTAGAAAAATTATTGACAACACTAACTTTGCCATTCTTTTTCAGTAATTAAGGTCTGGGCTGCCAATATCAGTGGTCAGGTAGAAGCAGTTTGTTGGGCCATATAAGCTCTATGACTCTTCTTTTTACTCACTGCAAGGAACTGAGTGGCTTTCTGATGAAGACTCAAACTGTGAAAGAAATTATTTATTCTTATGCTATGGGTGGCCTTTCTCTCCAATCGGCCAGTTGTTAAAATGACTTATAAACCCAGACCCGATTCTAAGAGTCACACAATTGATAAAGATTTTTTTTTTCTTCACAAAAACAAAGTTTATTTTTATTCATGTATGTTTTTCTTAAAGGTCATTGATGCATACCTGCACCAGGTCATTGAAAAACAACGGGTATGTATAAAATGTCTACTTATTTAGGAACACTAGTTTCTTTTTACATACTTCCAAATGTTTTGTTTTTTTCAGAGCCATGTAAACTAGCTTTGTGCAGTTGTAGCATCTTCATTGTTTGCTGGATAGTTCAGATGCCTAATGAAGTTAATTTAGCTTTCCAAAAAGTAATAAAGTATTATTTACATGTTTTGGAACCATCACAGACTTGTTATTAATCACTTTTAATGTGATTAAAAGTGATTAATAACAAGCCTCCGTGATGGCGCCGACGCTGATGGCTGCCTCCGTGGCGTGCTCCGCAGTTGTTTTTATGTTTTTGTTAGTTTGTCCTGTCTTTAGTTATATCCCTGCAATCAGTTTCACCAGAGACGAATTGCTGAACATTCAGAAGTACACACCACCCGATATTTCACCGGTTTTCGACTATTCGGATGTTTTGCTGGACATTGTTGTCGGGGGAGCTGTGGCACTGATTAAGCGCTTCAGGACGCGCAGACGGGGGAAGCGAGCCGGCACGCTCGTGAAGCTCAGGCAGCGCGGATTCAGAACGTCGTTGCCTAGCATCCATCTGGCGAACCTCCGCTCTCTACCCAACAAAACAGACGAACTCCTTCTGCTCTCCCGGACAAATAAGGATTTTTCTAACTCTGCTGCTCTGTGTTTCACGGAAACCTGGCTGAAAGACGCAATCCCGGACAGTGCGTTGAGTCTCCTGGGCTTTCAGCTGTTCAGAGCAGATCGCGACGCAGAATCAACAATTCAGATCAGCGAAGAAGAGGTGCGCCAGGTCTTCCGGAAGCAGAAAAGGAGAAAAGCACCAGGCCCAGACTGTGTTACACCAGTCTGTCTGAAATCCTGTGCTGACCAGCTGGCCCCCATCTTCACACAGATCTTCAACAGATCACTGGAGCTGTGCGAAGTCCCTTCATGCTTCAAACGCTCCACCATCATCCCCGTCCCAAAGAAACCCAAAATTACTGGACTTAATGACTACAGACCTGTGGCTCTAACGTCTGTGGTCATGAAGTCTTTTGAAAAACTGGTGCTGGCCCACCTGAAGGACATCACTGGTCCCTTGCTGGATCCTCTTCAGTTTGCCTACACAGCAAACAGGTCTGTGGACGATGCAGTAAACATGGGACTGCATTATGTTCTGCAACATCTAGACAGACCAGTGACTTATGTGAGGATCCTGTTCGTGGACTTCACCTCGGCCTTTAACACTATCATCCCAAACCTCCTCCTGCCCAAACTATCTCAGCTCTCCGTGCCCACCTCTGTCTGTCAGTGGATCAACAGCTTCCTGACAGACAGACAACAGCTAGTGAGGCTGGGAAAATACACATCCAGCACCCGTACGATCAGCACTGGTGCTCCTCAGGGTTGTGTTCTCTCTCCACTGCTCTTCTCCCACACTATTTATTCACTCATACACTTATTTATCTAACACTCATACTCAGCCTACACCTCAAATTTGCACATAATATACAGTACCTGTACATACAAAAAAAACTGTCTATTGTAATATATACCTGCACACACAATTGTCAATTTATATATTTTTATTCCTTATTTACTTGTTCTATTTTTATTTTTATTATCTGTGTTTTTTGTTCTGTCACTGTCATTCTGTTACACTGTGGAAGCTTCTGTCACGAAAACAAATTTCTCGTATGTGTAAACATACCTGGCAATAAAGCTCATTCTTTTCACAGATGAAGTTCCCCATTGAGGACATTTGGCTGTGCCCTGTGAATGTTGGAGCACACTGGATTCTTGTGGTGCTTGTGTATTTTTTAAGTACATTGCGGGTGAAATTATATTATGAATTTTTCTTATTCTTCTTCTTTAGTGATTTTGGCCTATTGTTCAAACATTATTGTTCACTATTACGGAGTTATTTTTTTTAAATGCGGGACTATATTTCTTCCTAATCTGCAGATATTCTTTAATGCTTTAGGTCAATAATTTAAAGGTTTATTTATTCCATTTGCCTAAGAAGTATTTCAGATATTGAAAGTGTCTATACCAAGCAGCTTTCTCTAGTTGTAAGTGGTGATCTAAAATATTACATACTTATTTATGATTACATGGGCCTTTATAAATAAACAGGTTGGATTATTTTACAGTGCAAAATACCATATTAAAATAAAGAGGATGATTTTGCAGTGCAAAATACCTCATCAGATTGTCCTACCAGTATGAAATAAACGGGTAGGATGATTTTACAGTTTTTAGTTCCTGGACAAACGCCCTAAAACAGATGATAATATAAATTTGAAATAAGATTAGTAATTGAGATCATTTCTAATCATGCAAAACAATATGAAAAACAGAATGTTAATGTTAATAAAAAAATCATATCAATCATACAACATAATACAGGCACATAATACAAAATTGCAGTTACAAAACAACACTCTGATCTCCTTTGTCAGTGTGTTTTTGGCCTGTTTATACAAGACCCTGTTCACAAAATCTAATGCATGATGTTACAGTCTCTGTGAGCTCGTCCAGATCGGTGGCTGCAGCTTAAAAAATACTCCAATCAGTGCAGTCGAAACAGGCTTGTAAATCCCGCTCCGCTTCATTAGTCCATCTTTTTACAGTCCTTGTTACAGGTTTAGCTGATTTCAGTTTCTTCCTGTAGGTCCGTATAACATGAACCAGGCAGTGATCAGAGAGCCCCAAAGCTGCCCGTGGGACAGAGTGATATGCATCCTTTATTGTGGTGAAGCAGTAATCTAGTATATTAGTCTCTGGTAGGACATGTAAAGTGCTGTCTGTATTTTGGCAGTTCAAGTGAGAGATTTGCTTTATTGAAGTCCCCGAGAATGATTATAACAAAGTCCAGGTACTGTTACTCTATGTCTGTGATTTGATCAGCCAGTTGTTGTAGTGCCGCGCTCACATGCACTTGCGGAGGAAATAGAATAGAATAGCTTTCAGTTGATGGAAAGTGCTTCTAGATTGGGACAGCACATCTTCAACACTATTACATCTGTACACCACCCTTCGTTGATGTAGAAGCATGTCCCACCGCCACGTGATTTCCCTGTTGATTCTGCAGTGCGATTCGCTCTGAACAGCTGGAAGCCCGGTAAATGTAGCACGCTGTCCAGAATGGCTTCATTCAGCCAGGTTTCAGTGAAACACAGAGCAGCAGAGTCCCTATTTGTTTGGGAGAGCAGAAGAAGTTTGTCCGTTTTGTTAGGTAGAAAGCGGAGATTCGCCAGATGGATACAAGGCAGCACCATTCTAAAGCTGCACTGTCTGAGCTTGACGAGTGCACCGGCTTGCTTCCCACGCTTGCGTGTCTTAAAGTGCTTGAACAGCACCACTGCTCCGCCAACTACAATGTCCAGCAAAACTTCAGAATAGTCAAAAACCTGTGAAATATTGGGTGGTGTGTACTGCCGAATGTTCAGCAATTTGTCCCTGGTGAAACTGATTGTGGGAATATAGCTAAAAACGGGACAAACTAACAAAAACATTAAAACAATTGTGGAGCTTCACACCGAGGCAACCATCCATCCACCAGGGGCGGTTTCTTCATTAGGGCAATTGGGTGACGCACCACCAAAGTGCGAAAGGGAGGGATTTTTTTTCTGTCACAGCTGTCATGTCACTGTTCTAGACTGCTTGTTGTAGAAATATGAAGTTAGGACTAGTCTGTATGGGCTGAATAAAGCAAACCAGTGAAGTTTAGATGGATGACGATTGTAGTGGATGTAAAGATGGTTACAGTGACATACAGGAGTCATACATTATTAAAAACATGCGTTATTATTTTTGTGTAAATAAACGGACCGTGTATGTGCGCTCTCCGATAGCTTTTCACACAAGCAGTTTGCGATGGTCAGTGGTGTTTATATACATATGAGTATCAACACTTACTCTGACAGAGGAACTGTTCACTGGTGATGTCGAGCTGCCTACAGATCACCACATTCGACAAATTCAGAATGTTTTTATTTTTATTTATTTAAATTTGTGTTTTGCTCTGTTTAATAATTCGGAATGGATCGCTATATATTTATATACAGGTTAAGGCGACTGGTATAGTGGTCTGTTGGCGTCTCCGTGTGGTTGTGGTTGGTATTGCAGCTTGCTTTGTTGTTATTTATATACTGTATGTATAGAAAATGCTCTCTAAACAAATGAAACATTTTTTCCTCATAGTCTTTGCTGTTGCACTGAATACATAAATTGTGAATTATGAAAATTAAAAAAGGTTTTAATTTATCTTGAAAAAAGCTTGAGAAAATATAGTTCTGTCAGGACCACTATCGTCAGAATGATAGATACTTAGCATAAAGTTTGGTTTGGCGGTATGGTTCTGTTCTGGGCAAAAAACCTCCCTGCCCATCCATGCAGCCTGTCATGAATGAGCAGGGAGAGCAGCAATAATAACCCCCCTAGGGTTAACAGAACAGAACAATGCAGATATCATTAATGTACTCAATGATATTTAAGTGTAACACTTTATTCAAGATAAAGGAGTCTGATTAGCAAGGAATATCAGAAAGCTAAGTCCTGACTGTGGCGAAAGGTGGAGCTGGGGATGGAGGAGGGTAATTTGCTCTGAAGCAAGCTAAAAAGCTGCTGAATAATACTGAATACAGCTTATATAGGAATGCCGCGATAGGTGTCGTATTCCTATAGGTAGATGTGATCAGCTGAGAATCAGCTGATGCAAGCTTGCCTCACGTGACCTGCCAGAACTAACGCTAAAGCTTAATTTATACCACAAAATTTCAAATGCATAAATAATTGTATTATGTATTAATAAATATTACTACTATTAATGATAATAATAATAATAATAATACATGTATTTGTATTAATATAAATTTTATTATTTATTAAGATTCATGTTTTAAATATTTTTGAACATACAAGTTAAAAATGTTGGGAAAAATGCAATACGTTTAAATATGAAACCAAACCACCGGTAGATGACGGTAAATGACTGTTTTAATGAGCGAGTCATTAGTCATTCGTTCAAACGGCTGATTCATTCAGAAACTTGGCAAGTGACTACTGTCTTTATGAAAGGGTTACTGAATCATTGATCAGTTGATTCGTTCAAAAACGTGGATTCATTTAGTATCAAAACATTGCTGTGTTGCTTGGAGACACAAAACAGTTCTGTTGTGGCTTTGATTGAAACTTTGTCAGCGAACTTGAGGAAAAACAATCAATATTGTATTACAAATTGCGAACTTTGTGTCTGCCTAACTCACAATGAAGAACTTCCATGCCAACGACATGCTTATATGCGGATGTGAGGGCAAGTGTGGCGTCAAAACGGACTGGCTCGGTGGGTCAGCTCGTGAGATGAGGTGCGTTCAATTTGAAGCAGCACAGCGCAGACCAGAGCATGTGAGCGGAGCGTGAGCGTGAGCGGGGAGCGGAGTGGTAATATTTCCTTAAGAGCGCAGAGCGCCTTTCTGAAGATTCCGCTCCGCACGCTCAATACGCTCAGTGCCGCTCGCTCAACCCAGAATGCCATTTGGTGATTTACTTGTTCGAGATCGAGAATCTGTAGAGATTGAGAATAGTAGAGCAGTTATGGAGTTCAGATATTGTTTCAACGAAGTTGCAAGCCTTATACATAAATGTAAAGTAAAGTAAGTTAAGAATGAGCAGGGAGAAGAAACTGAGAGGGAGTGCGGGGAGAGTTA